>NC_041710.1:22717556-23017556 GCF_900700375.1 Denticeps clupeoides | reverse complement strand
TCCTAATGTTCAAAAAATATTATTGCACTTTGGTTAATGGACAGTTTGGTTACTTAATTGTGACAGAATAAAGTGAAGTAGCCTGAAAATAGGCTACAACAAAACTGTCTTGAGGTATAGCATTGGGATCATAATAAATCATAATTTAAATCTACATGAATTAATGCATTCAATAAACAAGAAAAATAGCATACATCTGTTTATGCATGCAATGCAAATTGTTTAGTCTTCAATTGTTTTGTACAAAATTTTCCTGAATAGAATATGAAGCAAAAATCATCTAACGTAGCCAAATCAGATGAAATCCAGACTTTCCTCTTGTATTTGTGCAGGCCATGGGTAAAATGGATGAGAACCAGTTTGTGGCTGTTACCAGCACCAATGCTGCCAAAATCTTTAACCTGTATCCGCGTAAGGGGCGGATAGCCGTGGGCTCTGATGCCGATATTGTCATCTGGGAACCTGAGAAGATCAAGACCATCACTGCCAAGCTCCAGCAGTCGGTGAGATGGCATTTTTATTATTCAGTTGTTGGCTCGTCCCTTTTTGGATTCCTATTTTTAGAGAGATTTCTCTTCCAGGCTATGGATTATAACATCTTTGAAGGCCTTGAGTGCCGAGGTGGGCCTTTCCTGGTGGTCAGTCAGGGTAAGGTTGTCTTTGAGGAGGGGAAACTTCAGGTGCAGCAGGGCACCGGACGCTTCATTCACCGCAAGCCCTTCCCTGACTATGCCTACCAGCGCATCAAGACTCGCAGCATGGTGAGATTACATTTACATATTTACTGTATATCTATTAATTAAATTCTGTTCAATAGGTGTGGTTTTAAGTGTGACTTCATTCATAAATATGTATATTTTCATTGACCTTCTGCTGACTATGACACACATGAATATTAATAAACTTATGACAAACAGGACGGATGACAAACTAGAAAAGACTTTCAACTGTCCTTTGCAGATGACTGGCAGGCAGGGCGTGAATCGTGGAATGTATGATGGCCCAGTGTATGACGTACCTCCCACACCCAAGTACATCACGCCTGCCCCTTCTGCCAAGACCTCGCCCACCACTCATCAGCCTCCACCCATCAGAAATCTTCACCAGTCTAACTTCAGCCTATCAGGTATAACCAATCACACAAAGAGTTAAAAGTGGAGCAGGCAGACTGCTGTCTGACTGCAGATTAATGGAGATCAAGGAAATGTGCAATTTTATTTGTCATTGCGGCTTGTATGCAGCACCAGCAATTCCTGCAAACAAAATGAAGGGCATTTTATATCCTTCTTTTCCAATGAGACACTGTCATTGATGTATGCACTGAGTAAGCACTTTTACTGTTGTAATACTGTGGTGAATAGTATACAAAAACTCTCTCTACACACAAAAGCACTGTATTAAAACCACTACAACTTGATGTTACCTGGCATGAAAGAGGCATGGCACAATAGAGGTTAAAATGATGAACAGTTTCTAATTTATTAACACCAGTAAATTATTATTGCAGTACATGTAAATATTGTATGTAAAAAGGTACCAATGTTACAGAGAAAACCAAAATGAAAGACAGGAGGAAAAGACAGAGAAAAGACAGAAAAGCCTGAACCAAGCTTCAGAGACATCACCTGATCCTGAGAAAAATTAGTAGAGAGAAGACTCAGGAGCTGGTAGGCCCAGTTTCTGATGGAAAAGAAGATGAAAAAAGAGCCCCCCGCTACCACAAGTGAACATCCTTTATACATTTGACCCACAGGAAGTTGTCACAGACCAATCAGAATTTTTTGTTTCTGTCTTGTCCCGCCCCCGGTATCTCCCGTCTGGGGCAGACAAAGGCGGGGTGGGCTATTGCAAAAACCAGTGGCTGGCATTTGACACCTCTTGCCATTTGACAAAGTGTCGAACCTCTACGCAAAACAAAGGTGCAGAAACTTCACGTCCCATCTTACACTGTGCAGATCAAATGAACTTTTACAATTTTACAATTGTACAATAGTCTGTACAGTATTTAAGTTTTAGTTAAACAATAAATATATATATATATATATATATATATATATATATATATATATGTGTGTATATTCTTCTGTAATACTTGTGTATATGTGTTTTTATTTCTTTTTATGATTGCACTAAGGGGGGGTCTGCGTGAAACAGTATTTCAGTACACAGTATACTTTGTATATTGTTGTACTGACAATAAATCTCTTTTGAATCTTGAATCTTTTTATAATTCCTACTCTCACCCACTTCTGTTCTTTGTGGCCTGTTCAAGTCACATGTGTAATAGTGAAAAAGTATTTTTTGTAGTTTTATGTATCTTACATTTGTATACATTGACGTGTATTATATGAATTTGGGAATATAATGCATCCTATATATTTTGTTAAATATTTTATTCCAGGTGCACAGGCGGACGACAACGTGCCACGACGTTCTGGCCACCGCATTGTGGCGCCCCCTGGCGGACGCTCTAACATCACCAGTCTAGGCTAAGATCCTAGCTGCTGATGGTTCAGTGTGTGTGTGTGTGTATGTGTGTGTGTCTATATGTATGTGTGTGTATATACAAATGAACGCCTGTGTTTGAAAACCCACAGTATTTTATTCCCACCAATCAAGTTCTCATCGATTTACTCAAAAGTAATTTTGATGGCAACCACATATTCATAGTTATATTTTAGAATACAACAAGAAATATGTATTAAGACAATAAAAATCTAAATCTAATTGCTTAAATGTAAAACATTTATAGATATTAGCTTAAGATACAATCATAACACAAAGATATGTGTTAACCCTAAGTCCTAAGACCAGGTGTTGTGTGATTCTGTCTCTTTTCTGAGCATGACTGTCACCTCTCGAATGATTTTTTCGTGTTTCTTGTTCGTTAACACACGATAGAATATTACAAAAGATGAAAAAATGGTGCTTCCCCTTAGTGGTCTACTAGTGACATGCATATCCTGCAACATACACTGTATATCTGCTTAGTGACTTATTACAAGAGGAATCAACTGCTCAGAGCAGGTCTGCCATCAGGTATGCACCTTAGGGTGTACACAGAAATCACTATGCGCATTGCCAAAACTGTTCCCGGACCTGTGGTCAGGCACACATAAGGACCTTGTGGTGGAGACTGGTAATTACTTGCATGGCTATATGTTGATGTTACTCACTACATGCTTCATTGTTAGTCCTGAGACGATTTGTGTATCGATGCACACGGAATTAAACTGCGTAGTGGAATCCGCCTGTTTTACACGTTGCACCTTACTCCTATATAGACATGAAGTAATGAACACATGAATGTCTTTCGCATGATGAAGTAGCCCTTTGCGAATCTATGTGACACCAGGAACACGTCACAGCAAGAGAAGTGCAGTCACACGTTTCAGCAGAAGTTCTTCATTTTTGTGTGCACATCGAGTCATTTGTAGGAGGAAGTTCTTAGTGATGAGACTTATCTCTGTCGTCATATAAGGGCTTTGGGTGCTTTTTTTCCACCGTGAAACATTCCTCTCCCTGCATTTTTATCCACGTTGATGTTTTCTTTCTTATGGGACCCTTGGTGTTTTGTTGTTGTTTACTATCCGCTTATGAATTCACAGGTTGATGAAATGTACACTTCCACGTTGTGAAATAAAGTCCAGAAACCAGACGAGATTTGTGTTGACGTTCTTTCAATGGGAGTAATCAGTAAACACTGCGGGGCAGTGGTGGCCTAGCGATTAAGGAAGTGGTGCCCATAATCAGAAGGTTGCCGGTTCGAATCCTGAGCCGCCGAGGTGCCACTGAGCAAATCACCGTCCCCACACACTGCTCCCTGGGCGCCTGTCATGGCTGCCCACTGCTCACCAAGGGTGATGGGATAAAAGCAGATGACACATTTCATTGTGTCACCGTGTGCTGTGCTGCAGTGTTTCACAATGACAATCCCTTCAATTTCTGGAGTCAACCTGAGAGCTTTTATACTTTTCATAGCTATTCATATTTATCATCAATACAAACATTCAATATGGTATTTGTGTCTCCCATTTCCATGAAGCACAGCTCATTATCCAAAGGTTCCAGTGGGAAGGATTTCAGGAAGGTTTTAAAACAACGTTTAAATAATGTTTAGGATTGTGTACTAGACAACAACATCAGCACTGATTCAAATAAGGAACAGGTGGTTGTAGAAAAGTGTGACCCAATAAAAAGAAGAATAGAAAAAAGTTATTGTTATCTTAATGGAGAGAATTCTTTTGTAAAATTGGTGCGTATATTGTGTACTTTGTGTGCTGTTTTTGCAATGACAAAATTTGCAAGACCTCTCTTAAAATGTCAATTAATGCAGACTAAAACAATAAATTTTTGTTCTTTGTCTTGGGTAGCAGAACAAAATCTAATGCAAGCGTTATGCAATACATGCACACACTGTCATGGACACTGCACACTGCTCGTGGTGGGTTAACAGCAGATAAGACGTGTTTCAATGACAATCACTCCCCTTTCACTTTAAAATGTCAATGTGACCTGTCCATTTGGGTGAAAGCCCTTTACAATAAAAGCAAGGCTTTGGACTTGTTTAATATGAGCCCGAAAAAGGTAACTCTACGTCCTCTCCTCATATTTCTGTTCTGCTTCCGTGCATAAAATGATCTACTGTATGTGTTCTCAATACAGTGTAGCACTGAAACATTCACTTGTCTCGCTCAAAACGTGTTAAAACAGCAATATATTGCTCTTTATATTATTAACAATAATAATAATTATAATAACAATAATAATTAAAAGAATCGTAGGTATTGTGGTTCTGAAATGTTTTGCACGTTTACGTATGACTTTTATTTTGTAGAATTTCCAGTTTGCGTGACACCGGAACTGAAACCCTCCGATGTTTCTCGCTGGACTGCAGTGAAAAGTCCTCACGTTAAAGTGGGACGTTTTCGTGAAGTTACTCGTGGTACTCTAATTCCCCCGACTTGCCCGTACATTCTGCGCTTTAAAGGTTACCGGATTGGCCCGCGACCGGCTGATATCCGTCGAAATCTCCCTTCTGCTCCAGGGAAGAAAATGTCTGCTGAGGAAGCGGACAAAACGACCACGACTGATGTTAGCGCGGGCGACGAGGAGGAAGAATGGCTGTACGGAGGTCGGTTTTCACGGCTAATGTGTCGCATGGCGGCGAGGCTCTGGTACTGTGCGCGGCCCCGGCCGTGGCTCGAGTCGCGTCCGGGCGCGAAAGTAAAGCGACTTGGTCGTGCGTGTGTGAGCGTATTCGTGTTCCGTGTTCCTGTCTGCGTCTATGAAATACCCCGCTTTAGACCAGGGGAAGGGCGTAAATGGAAGGCTGTTTTGTGTGTGTGTGTGTGTGTGTGTGTGTGTGTGTGTGTGTGTGTAGATGAAGCTGAAGCGAAAGACAACAAGGACGAAGAGGCTAAATTGACAGCAGCGGTGAGGTAAGCGCGTGTTTCTTCATATCTACAAGAAGCATACAAATGTTGAACTCTACTGATTAGAGTTTGGGTTTTTTTTCGAAAAAGGTTTTTAGTTGTCTTGGATTTGTGTATAGGAAGATTATGAAATGTGGACTTTGTGAGATTATTTAACATTAATACGAGTTCCCCTGGCCTGGCTGTGGTCCTGCAGTGGCTAGAAATGGCGATATGTATAAAGTGTGCTTTGGCCATTCTGCTTCTGAATTGTATCCCCTTATGACATCATAAGGGGAACGGTTACCTCCCCTTTCTCAAGCCTTTTCTGCACTGAGAATTTCCCACCGCTCCCCTAAAAAAGTAGCCCCGCCCACCATCACGGCTTGAAAACGTGCGAAGCATTGCAGTTGCTCAGTGATTGGATGTAGAAATTATGTAGTACTGGTATTAGGGGACCACTGAGACTTATATAAAGCAAAAAAAAAATCATAATTGGGGACCATCATGTTGATTTGTGTAGCGCTCCACCTGCTGCCGCCTCGCCTGCTGCTGCGTCTGCAACTCCTCCTCCTCCTGTACTGGAAGAAGCCACAGGCAATGGAGTGGCCAGTCAGGTACCTCCGTTTTACCAGCACATTTGTGGATTAAGTGGAGAAACATTTGCTAAATAACACAAGTGACTGAATCGGCTGTTTTTGGTGTGTTTTATTACAACAGCAAGAAGCGACTGGAGATGACGACAGTGAAAGTGACAGTGATGACGATGACGACGACGTGCGCGTTACAATCGGTGACATCAAGACAGGAGCTCCTCAGTACACGTGGGTTTCAGCGAGCTCGGGTTGCCCCGTAATCGAATCGCTTATTCTGCCCTTGGTGCTTTTTTTTACTGCTGCACTACAGCGAGGTATCTTACTGAATTTAGGACTTATGGTGCAACGCCTGTAAACCTGAACATAAAGAATGCTGGGAGTCGACCCTACGGAGCCGGTAAGTAGTTTTAAATAAAGCCTCCATTTTCACAAGTGCTTTGCCACTATTTACAAAAGAACTGAAAATTAACCATGAACAAAGAAAACTGGTTTGGCTTCTTACTGTCATTTTTTTTTTTACACATTTGTGTAAAAAAAAAAAAAACTAAAATCTGTCCAGTCATGTTTTCTTGACATTTATTATGCATGATGCAGATTTATTTTATTTTCTGCTCATGTTTATGATCATTCTCTTTAAAGTGAGCGCTAAACTGAAGGGAGTTGACCTTGATGCTCCTGGCAACATAAATGGAGTCCCAGTGTTGGAGGTGGACATGGAGTCCTTTGAGGAGAAGCCCTGGAGAAAACCAGGTGTGTGTGTTAATTTAATATAGAAAATTCCACTCACTCTTTGTTCTTCTGTGTGTATTTATTATAATAATGTTGTTTGCTTTTGGCTGCGGCAGGTGCTGACCTCTCAGACTACTTTAACTATGGCTTCAATGAGGACACCTGGAAAATTTACTGTGAGAAACAGAAGAAACTTCGTATGGGTGTGGATGTTAACAGCATTTCATCTGCAACTAGCAAAATCACGGTACACAACATGCTTGTGACTTACGGACCTCTGTCATGTCCAGTTGTCTGAGCGCTTATGTCTTCCTCCTCCTGCTTGTGTTCATCTCTCACTTCACTATTTTGCTGAGGAGAACATAAAAGCGAAATCTCCTTTGTTTGCTTAGGTTCAGCAGGGACGGACTGGAAACAATGAGAAAGATGCGACAAACATGATCCCCCACACAGTCAAGCCAGACTTCTCTTCTCCAACAAACATCTACAAACCTGGAGTGAACCCTACCAGGTAGTAAAGACCACCGGATAGTCCATCAACA
This sequence comes from Denticeps clupeoides, assembly GCF_900700375.1. Lineage (NCBI taxonomy): Eukaryota > Metazoa > Chordata > Actinopteri > Clupeiformes > Denticipitidae > Denticeps > Denticeps clupeoides. Next base: position 23,010,275 of record NC_041710.1, on the reverse strand, counting down.
GACTTTTCATTTGGGACTGCAGAATATAGTAATTATTATAAAATAATAGTAGGTAATAGTAGGTAATGCAAGTCCTCATGCAATCTGCATTATATGCATGCTAATGTGCACACAGCACAGCTTCCGCACATGGTAGTGTGTACTTGGTCTTGCTCTTTTGGCTTTGGATGGATGTTTGTCATTCTCTCCCCTCTGCTGCACATTTAGGGTTTCCCCATCCCAGTGGACAGGCGCTGCCGCACAGGACTTGTCCTTTTATACGTAAGTGGGGTGTGGTGTTCCTCATGACTAGCTTAATGAGTCGTTAGACATGTGTCTGTGATGCCAATGGCTGAGATGGTTGAAGGAATGTCATCGCTGACCCGTCATCAATGCAATTGTATGTATGTGTGTGTGTGTGTGTGTTTGCATTTATAGCATTTATCAGTTTGCATTATTAATAGGTTTTTATATATTTGTATTTCTATGTTGCTATTGCTCACAGACTCACTCACAAATTTCTCTCTTTTTCTGTTGTTTGTGTGTTATAGGAAGTCAAGTGGCACAATTGATGTGATTGGTGGGCAAACGGCCACCATTAGTCGCGTTGAGGGGCGAAGACGGCACAACCTAGATGGCAACAACATCCAGGTCTATTTCAGTATTGAGATTTATTTTATTAACCATTGTTCCCACCGAGAGAAGAAACATAACCCACTTGGTACAATAATGGAAACGTGTCTCGTGATTCACAGGTGATCTCTGAGCATTCCTCTGAGCATTCTGAACCCACACCAGCCAAGATGCCCCCGTTCTTCCCGCCAGGACCAATGCCTCCGAACATCCCACCTCCACCCTTCTTGCCTCCACCCCCTAATGTCAGTTCAGCCCCTCCGCTCATCCCACCTCCAAGTAAGCAAACCTTTTTGTTGCTCTTTTTGCAGTGATGTAAGATTTCTTGTTGCAGGTGCATTAAAAAGCCTTTTTCTTCCACACAGGAATACCCATCACCGTTCCTCCTCCTGGTACGTAGTACTGACTACACTTGGGCATTAGTATGTTTTTCATGGGTAGTCAACCAAAGTGAAGGAAGCTCTTGGTGTTGTATTAGCCATGGTGGACCACGATCTCACCCATAGCACTGGAGGTCCTAACCCCACTCTAACCAAGTTATAAATAAGAGAATGTGCTCATTTGCAGGGTTCCCTCCTCCCCCTGGTGCACCACCTCCATCGCTCATACCGACTATGGACAAGTCAGTGAATTGCCATTTGTGTGTAAAGCTGCTTTGTACAAAGTCACAGACATTTCACCACTACAGTGTTTTTTTTATATATTTTATTATTATTAATGAATAAATCCTGTTTTACAGCAGTGGCCATGCGACAGGCTATGATGGTCGTCCAGTCCCACCATATCCTTTCCCTGCTGGTAAAGCTGCATTTTCCTGTGTCGTCTTAGTTAACATGGATTTACTCCGTACTAAAAACGAAACCCTTTTTCAGGTGCTTACCCACCCCCCATGCCTGGCGGTTTGGCATCCTGGCCTACCATGATGGATAACTCAAAGCAGATGGACTACTACCCTCGGCGCGAGAAGGAGCGTGAAAAAGAGAGGGAGCGTGAGAGGCCAAGAGAGCGGGCCCATGATCGGGACAGGGAGAGGGACCGGGAGCACAGCCCCTCGTCTATGGCTTATAACAGGTGACCTTGTTGAGCAGCTGAATAAGGACATCGTCTGGTTCTGACTCTGGGCTTATATGTGATTTTTTTTTTTTTTTTTTTATTATTAAAAACAGTGACTTCTTCCCACCCGTTTGTAGTGATGAGGAGCGATACCGCTACCGTGATTACCCTGAACGTGGCTATGAGAGACACCGAGAACGAGCGAGCAGAGAGAAAGAAGAAAGGCACAGAGAGAGAAGACACAGAGAGAAAGAGGAGAGAGGACACAAGTCTTCTCGAAGGTACCTTGAACGAAGTATTGTTTTATTATACCGATTTAAATGTGTAAAACCCGCAAGATGCAATAATGTATTAATAACAGCGGTATATAAACATTTAGTACAAACCAAGGGAAGGAAAACTAAAAAAAAAAACAATTTGCCTTGCAGCAGTAGCAGGAGGCGACACGACAGCGAAGAGGGCGACAGCCACCGTCGACACAAGCACAAGAAGTCCAAGCGCAGTAAAGAAGGCAAGGAGCCCAGCGAGGAACGGACGGCCGACCAAGAGAATCAGGAGGCCATGGAGTGATCACCCCGCGTCACCCCCTCTGTCCATACCGGTCCTGCGCGCTCTCCCGTCGCCGTCAGTGTAACTCAAGCCCATGAAGATGTTCTCCCGAAAATCACGCTGGATCTGTCACGCAATGTTGTTTTTTCCTCCCCCCCCTTTGCTTTTTTCAAGTACCATGTAGATGTTGATTTGTTGGATTGGATACAAGAGAGCATTTGATAGTAACTGTGAAGGTTTGCTGGTTTTCTTTCTTTCTACTCACCCTCATGGTCATCATGCCTCTGCCGCAAACGGTTTTTAGACTAATCCTAAAACTTTCGTACTAGCTTTAGTATTATATGATTAAATCTATTAAAGGTCCCACAACACATGCTTTTATATGTCGTAGTGGTCCCCCGCATACTATATCTGAAATCTCTTTCCAAGTTTCATGCGTGGTGCAGAATTACAGCCAGTCGCGCATCGAGATTTCCCCATGATGCACCATTTCTGTGCCTGTAGCTTTAAATTATGAGGAGGAGCGCGGCCTAGAGAAGTTGAGGGGGCATTTATGGAAATTATGTGAAATAAAAGTGTTTAGTTGTAAAATGTGACACAACACACAGTCAAATGTGGCCTCGACATTTAACCCATCCCGAGATGGCAGACAGGAAGTAGTGTCGGGGTTTATTAACCCACTTGTTCTTCTGAGGCTCACATGACTAATAAAATACATTTGTGCCACCAAGCAATGCTTCCCACGTTATGAAGCCATGACAGTAGGTGGAGATTATTCTTTTTAGGGGAGGGATGGGAAATTCTCTGGGTGGACAAAGCATGAGAAACGGGAGCCAATCTTTCCCATTATGACACCATAAGGGGCAAGATAATGCTCTCTGTACGATGAAGCAGAATATCGCCGTTTCAAGCCACTGCAGGACCTAGACAGGCTAGTGGAACTCGTTTTAATGTAAAATAATCTCACAAAAGTCAAAGTTTTATGTTATGGGACCTTTAAGAGTACATTTTACAACTATTGTAAGATTATATCAGTAGGCGTTCTTAGCAGTATGGAAGTAAAATAAGAGTCTCGAAAGAAGTATAAGGGTATTTTTATTACTGCACATACTGTACATAAATACTCTGAGAACATTACCTGGGTTCAGGTTCAGTGACAAAATAAACTGAGAGAGACCTGTACATATAATCATCTGCAAACAAGACACACACACACACACACACACACACCTACAGTGAGCCTGCATTACGATAACAGAGTGAACAGGCTTCATTTGATGTAGACGGTGTCATTTTAATCATTCCGATCTTCATGTGTACAGAAAACAGGCTGCTTGTTTTTGCAAGTTGGGAAACCCTGAGCTTAAGCTCATCCTCTTAGGGCTGCGATTATTTTCTAGGCGCTTGTCTAGTTTGACAACTGAATTAATATTACATTAGCAAAACTGAAGAAATGTCCCCTGCTGCTCAACTGGGATTCGGTGTGAATCAGTGGCAATCGATTCTTTCCTGTTCAGTGGAGTATTTCATAAAGATGTTCTCAATCCGAATGTAAAGAATCCAAATTCAAAATGCATCACATCCAACCAAACTGCATCAACCACTTCCACGTTATAATTAAAACGTATACCAGTTAACATTAATTGCAGGGAGAATTTCTGAAATACCACCCAAAAAAAAGCAACTGTTGATGGACATTTCTGTAAAGTGACTACAGTGAACTAGCCCCTTTTAACCAAAACCGAACCCATCAGGGTGAGACAGAACTGATGATCAGCTTTTATTTTTTGCTTTGGAAGGGGGAGCATGTGCCCCTCACCAATCTCTTGCCATTTAAAAGAAACGTCTCATCCATTTATTTATTTACTTCAGTGGTCCAGGCCACTCGAGGTACACTGACGCCATCAACATACCCCCCACCCCCACCCCCAATTTAGCTTGCACATGAATGCACACAAAAATAGTATGAATAAAACTATATTAACCCCCAGAATACAATGCTGACAAGGTAAACAAAAATACTACTAATATACCAGAAGAAAAGATAATACGGAAAACGTTTTCTTAAAAAATTGTGCTGCATTGCTGTTTTCATTGGTGCATTGCTTACCAGCTCCTAGGCTACATGCATCGTTCTGCACACAGCCAGTAACATAAATGACATCATGGAACCATCTGTGGGAAAGCGTCTTTGTCAAGAATCCCAGAGTGTCCCGGTTTCACGTGATTGTCTCTCGACAGTTCAAGACGTGGTAAGGTGAGAGGAGGCTGGATTGTGCCGAGGTTTGTCCTGCATGGCAGCTGTTTTTTTTTTTTTTTTTTGTGGCCTACTCGCTCGCCAGCCCATTTTACAGACAGTCATGCCGCCCTTCTTTGGGGACGGAGAGGTGAGGGGTGTGACGGAAACAAAAACTTGAAGGTGACTGTTCCAGTATGGACATAAAGAAGACTTTCTGTGGCTTGTTGTGCTGGGGACCAGTGAGCATGCCTGTGCTTAGACGAGGGACCTGCATGTCAACACACACACTGATCCCACTGTAAGTGACAGGTGGCCAAGTGTAAACAACAGCTCTCAGAGTCGAGAGCAAAGACAGAACGTTTTTTTTTTTTCTCGTGTGCACGAGAAAAAAATTTGCGACCAGAAGCCACTAAACAATTGTGACAGTACCAAGCAAGGCACCACGGAAGGCCACGGCGAAGGCTCGGGGACAGCTTACGTTAGTCTGGTCTGAAGATGGGAATCTTGGGGAGAAATTCTATCAGGATGACCTAAGCGGTGGACAAGAACGAGAAGTTAACACTGCAAAATGCAACCTGGATGAACTGTGATATAGCTGAGCAGAACGCCGACTCACGTATTCCATCATGTTGTTGGTTTCGCACTTCCTCTTGCTCAACCTCCAGTGCAAGCACAGCTAGGGAGCGAGAGGGAAAATGTTGAGCTGACTTGGTCGCAGGGGGACACCTGAATGCCTGCGCGCAGAAGACAGTCCTACCTTGTGATAGAGCCTGCTGTTCTCCCATTCCAGCAGCTTCTCTATAGACCTGCGGGTCTGTGGGGTGGGGCAAGCGGAGAGGCGGTTCAAAGGCGAGGACATTATTTGACGTGTCTTAGCATGCCTGAGGCTGTGTCTGAAATTACTCCACAGCCCACTGACACACACACACACACACATATTTCTAAGACTGACGCAGGTTCAAAATAATTGCACATGGCAGCTGCTTATTGTCATTTTTAACCATTCAATTGATTCCGAGAATCAAAAAAAAAAAGGAGCAGCTACCACGCGACAAGTCTCCAAACGGAGGAGTAGGTCGGCAGACTCACTCGTTTGCTAAGACAAATGACGGGCCACAAGCTGAAGCCCAGTGTGCAGCAGCAGCAGAGGCAGCCGCACAGCAGCCAGCGGACGTTCACCGGCAACGTCTTCTTCAGGCAGCCGTTTACCCTGTTGATGCTCGCCTTGAACTCCTCAGGTGCCACCTGCACAGCAGAAGGTCCAATAGCTGGCATTTAATCATCCAGAGCGCCGAACAACCAGCAGGTACAGGGACAGTCTCCCTGGAGACACTCAGGGTAAAGGGTCCTGCTCAGGGACACAGTGGTAGTAAGTGTGGTTTGAACCCGGGACTTCCAAGGTCTTCATAGTGTTGCTCATCAGACTGATTCCACTTGTAGACTAATTTCATGATATCGGCACACCCCACACACACACAATTATCTTAGGTCTTACATTATTCTCCAAGAAAGGGCAAAAGAATGTCGAGATTTCGGCTGAATTAAGTGAAATCTCCTGCCCTGTCATAACCCAACATGCAAGATCGTTTAATTAGTGAAATTACCAAAGCAGTTGTACTTCTGTTGTGGTATTAATTGCACAACTAACACACTCGCCTACTAACCAGAAGACCCAGGTTCAAATTTACCAACATTGTGTCCCTGAGCAAGACACTCCGGGGGGGACTGTCCCCTGTAACTACTGACTGCAAGTCAGATAAATGCTGGAAATGTCAGAACAACGCACACACTCCACAAAGACCGACGAGCAGAAGACGCGGCTCACCTTGCCAGTGAGCGCCGATGGAAACTCCGACTCGAATTTATTGCTGAGTCCGAACCTGCGAGGGAAACACCGAGAGTTACCGTCACCGGGGAAGAAGTGAGCTCGTTTCTCAGCGCTACACCCCAGCAATCCCGGAAAGGCCGAAGAGAACGACAGCAGCGCGAGTATTTACGACCTTGCGTCGCTGCTTTGGCGTCGAGACGTGACTACTTTCCTCGACGTGATTTGGAAAGAACTTGAACGCGCACTTGTCGTGTGGAAAGCGGCGCTTCTGGTGCATGACTGTGCGCGGTTTTATTCGGTTAAAGAAGTTAGCCCTGGCTAGGCTAGGCTAGGCGCTCCCGTCGCCCGCCACAGGACACCGAGCTGCAGCTCCCGTCCCGGGAGCAGTGATGGAGGAAGGCCGCCGGGATCTTACACAGTGACGTGGCCAGACCCCCGCACCACCACCGGGTCCGGAGCGTACTTCAGCAGCTGCTCCTCCGCGGCCCTGTCCTCGTCCTCGTCTTCGTCTTCCTCCTCTTCTTCGTAGATTTCGTCAAAGTCCTCCATCATAGCCCGCCTCGGCCTGCCGCTTCCCGCGAGAAGCGCCGAGAGAGCGACCCAGTTCACGGCGCGGAGACGACCTTCAGGCGGACCCGAGATTGCAGCACGACCGGGGAAGAAATGGGGTGTAAAAAATCACCGCCCTCAAAGAGATCAAAACCAAAACATCAACATCCGCCGCAGGTCCTTGACGAGACCTGCGCGAATTGTCGCGTGAACACCGTGTTGACGTCACTAGCGGGCCTACGTAAATGTGTGACGTCAATGCGCGGAGACGATGACGATAGAGAACCTAAGGAGACGGACAGTTCGGCAATGTTCTCTTATCTGCATACACATCCAAATGACACTGTTCTCGCACTCTAATAACTAGATAGATAGATAGATAGATAGATAGATAGATAGATAGATAAGGGTGTCTGATTAATGCTATACAAATGTAGATAGATAGATAATGCTGGCTAGAGCACATGTATTATCATGGTTTCGCAAACATGTGAAGAATTGCAGTTGTTCGGTGAATGGATTGGAAAAAACCAGATACAACTTCCTGCCTGTGGACATTTGCACCCTGAGCCACAAGAGAATTGTGGGGACAACCTCTTCATGCTGCACATCCACTATACTGGGCCCTGAATATTACAATACTACAATGTTTACGATACACCAGTGTTCCCCAACCCATACAGTACAACACGATATGAAATTAAACTCATCTGATGTTCTATCCAGAATGCTGATATGACTGGTGCTTCATACATTAAACAGACTCAAAATACCAGTAGCCCAGTATTCAAATTAGGACCATGGGTTGTGGAAAATATGGAGCTCCGGCACAATCTCTCCGTTCATTAGACCAGAAGAACCAGTTCGTTTTGCCATTGGTCCACTAAAATAGCAACACAGTTTTCCCCCTTCTTTCCGGTCCTGAATGATGGGCAATACTAATCCATTCCATCAGTGTATCTATCCGTGCTTAGTTTAAAAAGTCTGTAACAGCAGGGGGAGCTACTAGATATGATTTATTATTAGTAGAAGCATGAAACACAAGTGGCATTGTGTGGTGACCAATTTGTGTGTTGTGTCTAATGATGTTTCACATCTTAATCATTTAGTGCATACTTGATGTATACAGACAGGACATCCCTCAGTGTCAAGACTGTTAAAAAGCCATTTATTTGTTCAATGCTGGAGTCAGTATCTTATTTTTCATACAAAATATTCAAATTATTTTTTTTCATGTGGTACATTTCTTGTTCTTTCAGTCAGCTATTTTTTATTCTTTGCCTAATAGTGCATTCATGCTTAGACTGTGACTGTTAATGCAAAGAATTTCTTATATACACAATTACAGTAGTTTTGTGGGCATGTTTAATGTTTTCACGAAAAAGCAGATTAGGCTGTGTTGATGCCTTTGTGCTGAAATAAATAGGCACTGCCCTTGGGCATCTTATCATAAAATATCATATAGCAACATTGTGCTACATCATTTAGAAACAACTCTCATTTTCTGGGCAAGCCCTGTCACTTTTGTGTACTGGAAAGGCAGAAAATTATAAATATAAAAGAAACAAAGGAGCAAAATAATCTGATATACACTGAATTTTAAACTAGATATTGCATCTGTACTGTTCTTTTCTGTTAGTGTAGAACACACACACACACCTCCCCAACACACATTCTCTTCCACACATTGAAAAGACATGTGACTGTTCACATTTTTCATTGACTGACACAAAGTGCATTGATTGCTGTCCCACATTATGCTCCCGCCCACACAGAGTCTGGCCTACCCTGCCCTGCTTTTATCACCGCTCAGGTTAACCTTGGACATGGGGATTCCTCCCTGCCTCCATGTAGTATAAAAGCCTGGCTCCCCTGGAACTGTAGGAGAGTGTGTGGTGATACAGGAGGGATATGTTTCACTTGAACGGACAGAAAAGTAATACTTTACTCAGTTACTGAAGAATACAAAAAAAGGTTCCATACGTCAGGATATCAGGTCTTATAGTGCCGATAGGCTTGCAACCCTATCGCTGAAGACACAGAAACAAACAAACTGTCCCAGGTAAGTCTTTATTCTTTGCCTAGAGTCTGACCACTGAGATTTTATCCAGTTACACCAGGCACAGGAAAAAAGAATGAAAAATCCTGTAAACTTTCCTTCCTTGTGTTAAGATATTGTATTATGGATGATGTGTGATTAGCTGTTTAGTGTATTAAGCAGTTTACAGAGACTAGGCAGAATACAGATATACTTTATAAAACATGCATTGATTTAATTGCATTCATTTAACTGGAAAAAACAGTGCATTAAAGATGCCTTAAAATGGATATTTCTTCTGGTTAAGTTTGTACAGGTTGTCATTGGTGCTTGAGTGTTGTACTTATTCAATATTTTTTTTCTTTCATTTTAAATAATCCAATTTTAATATATAATGTTCCTCATAATAATAAAATCCAAAGTCCGACTTAATATACTGTAGATGACAAAAAAAATAACTTTATTTTTTCACATTGATTTTCTTTTGCACAATAAATTGCTAACAATTTGGAGACAGCACATTCTTACACAATTATCAAAATAATTTATTGCTACATTATGTCATATGAGGTCCTATTGAGGTAGACACTGAATAACAAGCCATATATCAATACATTTGATATAAAACATGCTAAGATGCAGAATAACATCTGTTCTATAAAAATATGTCTAATAAAAGTTGGGCTCTGCTTTGACAGCTGATGGCTCCTAGGCCAGACATTGAAATTCACTGTCTGGATCAGCAAAAAGACGACCTCGGTGGTATGTACACTTTAATTTTTTTTATTCACATTCATAGAATAAATGTAAAAATGGCATATAGGTTGATTCACATTATTGTGATTTTTACTTGTCCATCACTACAACATTCTGTCTCTGTTCATTCATCTTACAACAAAGTTAATGAGTCCATTGGCCCAGCCCACTCCACGGTGGCTCTGATCGAGGGTGAGTCTGAGCAGGACCCATGGGACCTGCCAGAACTGCTGGATACAGGCGAGAAATGGTCTGGTAAGATCATCTGTCATCAAATGCAAACATTCAAAATGACTATGGTTTTTTGAATGTTGAACAATTTGTCTGTCTACCCCATTCACAGAGTTGAATACCAAAGCGAAGATTCTCAGGGTGGTGACCTCTGTAGGGAAGATCATTCTATTGGTTGGCTTCCTCTACATGTTTGTCTGCTCTCTGGACATCCTTAGCTCTGCATTTCAACTTGTTGGAGGTACGTGCACAGAAATATTCCACTAATCTAAACATTTTTACCTGAAATGAATCCAAATTTAAATTAGACAATGTTACAAATATGTTTTGTTAGAGTAATTTGGAAAAGATATTGCATGTATTAATTGTGCATTTTGTTCAAGTTTGCATGGAGTATAAAGTTTGGTTTGTTTTGACCAGGAAAAGTCGCAGGGGATATTTTCCAAGAAAATGAGGTGCTCTCAAACCCACTGGCCGGCCTGGTCATTGGGATGTTGGTCACCCTACTCGTACAAAGCTCCAGCACGTCCTCCTCCATCGTGGTCAGCATGGTGGCCTCTGGATGTGAGTCTGACTCGACAGTGTTAAAATTGTGGCAGGCATGACAGCAGCATGGCAACTGGTGATTTTCCTTATGTTTAATAGTGTTACAGGTTCAGACCGCAGTTCCTATCATCATGGGCACTAATATTGGCACATCCATTACAAATACCATAGTGGCAATGACCCAGGCTGGTGACAGGAGCATGTTTCGCAGGTGACTTTACTTGGCTTACATACAGAACTGCACAACCCTTACACGACAGCAGAATGCATCACAATTTAATGAAATGCCTCAGACTTCAATAGTTTTCAGTCTGAAATTGTAATAAAATGTGAAACTGACTAATTTCAGATAAACTTTATCAGACATATCAACACACCAGGGGGCAGTCGTGGCCTAGCGGTCAAGGAAGCGGCCCCGTAATCAGAAGGTTGTCGGTTCGAATCCCGATCCGCCAAGGTGCCGCTAAGGTGCCACTGAGCAAAGCACCGTCCCCACACACTGCTCCCCGGGCGCCTGTCATGGCTGCTCACTGCTCACCAAGGGTGATGGTTAAAACCGCAGGACACATTTCATTGTGTGCATCGTTATTTATTATTTATTGTTACCAGTCAGTCAAAATGATCATGATCTTTTATTTGTTAATGTCAGAGTCACAAGACATAAAGATGAATATTGTGTCCAGGGCCTTTGCAGGTGCCACAGTACACGACTTCTTCAACTGGTTATCTGTTCTGGTGTTGCTGCCTCTGGAGGTGGCTACTGGTTATATGTACAGATTCACCGAGCTGCTGATAAAGGCCTTCGACATTCGAAGTGGCAATGCTCCCGCACTGCTCAAAGTCATTACTGACCCCCTCACACACTCGATCATTGAGGTAGGCATGCTGGTCTAGTCCCCATGAACAGTTATATCTTGTTGCCATCATTACCTCTTCAGATATTATTCTAAACTGGACTCTCTCTGACCCTTTGAACAGTTGGACAAAACGGTTATTAGCGGAATTGCTACTGGTGACCCTGAAGTAAAAAACAAGAGCCTCATCAAGATTTGGTGTAAAACATTCACTAACACAGTAAGGGTCGAAAATATATCGCTGAGGCAACATGCTAATATATGAATGCGATAGAAATGCTGAGTTTGGGCACAGTTCCTGGTGATTATTATTGAATATTTATTGCTCAGACCCTGATGAACGTGACCGTGCCTGGGGTGGAGAACTGCACATCTCCTTCCTTCTGTTGGACCGATGGTGAATTCACTTGGACCCTGAAGAATATATCACAGACCATAAACATCAAGAAATGTACGTTTGACTGACTTGCACATTTAACTAGCATTTTTCTGAACACGAACACCCTGTGTATGTTGTCCGTCCAACCTTTCCCTTACACTACTGTGCATTTTTTTGCCCTGATTAGACCGGATGAGACCTTTTTTATGTAACCCAAACAAAGAAAGTCTTCTTGTGCAACTGTTCAGCTATGTGTACAAAATATACAGAGAGGTATCCTTGCAGACAGGCTATTAAGGCGAATAGTAGACGGGTTCTGTTCGTCTGCTAGCTGCTGAAACAACTCACCCACTTGAACGTTTGCTAATGTGTTTCAACAGGTAGCCACATCTTTGTGGACACCAACCTGTCAGACATGGTGGTGGGTTTGATCTTGTTGGCTTCCTCCCTGCTGGTGCTCTGCCTGTGCCTCATCTTGATAGTAAAGCTCCTCAACTCTATGCTAAAAGGCCAGGTTGCCTTGGTCATCAAAAAGATCATCAACACAGGTGAGCAGCAACTCTTCATATTACAGAGTTAAAGCTGAGTGATTAAGTACAATAATAATTAAGCTGCCAGGGTGGATTTATGCAACAATAATAATAACAATAGTAAAAATAATTCATTTATCAATCAAGTAAATCGAATGGGAATATTGTGCTGGCAACAGGTCCCAGCAGTGTTAAAATGGACATTGTTACATAGGTCATTAAATACTGCAAATCCATAATGGAGCTTTGTTATATTCCTCACTACAGATTTCCCATTCCCCTTTGGTTGGGTGACCGGATACATTGCCATCATAGTTGGAGCAGGCATGACTTTTGTTGTCCAGAGCAGCTCTGTCTTTACTTCTGCCATCACCCCCCTTGTGGGTAAGTAAATATGGCAGAACGTCACATCCAGTCAATACGAATGGTGTCAAATGTGTTCATGCTGGAATAGCATCGGTGCTGGGTTATTCCAGGAAGAAATAATGTGGGCTTATCTGAACGAGTATGGAGTTGTCATGAGAAGTGTTTCATTTTTTCCAACTAACAGTGTATGTGTATTTGTTAAGGTTTTGGGATCATAAGCATTGAGAGAGCATATCCTCTTTCTTTGGGGTCAAATATTGGCACAACTACAACTGCCATTTTGGCTGCAATGGCCAGTCCAAGTGAAACACTTGGAAGCTCTTTGCAGGTCAGTCAAACAAATATTTCTTTGCATTCTTTTTACACACTAAAGGCACACTAAAGACACAAACCTATAAACCACATTTTCCCTTTCCTCAGATTGCTCTTGTTCACTTGGTTTTCAACATGTCTGGCATCATACTTTGGTACCCCATCCCCTTCATGCGTTTCCCAATCCAGCTGGCCAAGGCACTGGGAAACAAGACAGCAAAGTACCGATGGTTTGCTGTGGTCTACATCCTCGCGTTCTTCTTCATCATTCCTTTCCTTGTCTTTGGTCTCTCTGTAGCTGGCTGGCCGGTGCTAGCTGGCATAGGTGTCCCTATCATTGTTCTCATTACTTTTGTTACAGTAGTGAATGTACTGCAGTGTCACTGTCCACAGTGGCTACTGCCCTGTTTGAGAACCTGGGACTTCCTGCCACTGTGTGCTCATTCTTTGAAGCCATGGGACCATGTGATCTCTGTCATTACAGCCCACGTCTGCTGCTGTTGCAAGTGCTGCAAGATTTCTGAGGAGAATAAGGAGAAAGAAAATAAGAAAGACCAGCCTCATGAGATGAATTCTGTGGTTATCCTCAAAGCAACAGGTTTATAACAAAATCACACCAACAGTGTACATTTTATAATATGTGACAATATCAACATATGCCAGTGATAAAGGGAACAAATTCTTCTTTTGAATGCCGTTACATTCCATAGGATTATATATCAAAAGAAAACAGTGCATCAGGACCAGATTGATTAATGGAGTGTCTCATAGTCCTTCATCTGACTCAATATTATGGGCGCTATTTTTGAACTTCAGCTATATGTTGAATGAGGAACACAAAACAATGGCTTGGTTGTTACCAGTTTCTTGTAGAAAAAAAAAACGAATTCTTCATTCTGGATGAAACATCAAGATTGAGTTTCCTTACCGTTTTTCTGTCCATCTTTGACCTTATATTAGTGAACAAACCCCATGCTTAGCGACAGTTTTAAAACAGTTCCATATGCCCTATTCCCTTATTCTCTGTGATAACAGATTTAAGTATTCAAGAATTGTGTTTAAGCAATATAAGAATGTATGCTTGAATGAACATTTTTTTTCAGTTTCTCATGATAATAATTTATTGATGCAAGATAGTGTTTTATATGGTTAATAATGTGCATACATTATTTCATTTTTAAAAAAACTCTTCTGGGAAGAGTGAAGCCAAAACAGAAACTAAATAATTGTAATGCATTGATAGAAACAAGCATACCAAATGTTCTGACTCAGTCACATAGTCATAAGTCAGACAGTCACATTTGCTTTTTGAAAAAGGACATTCTGTGTTCTCCAATAAACACAGTATACATCATTAGAAGTGCTTGATCGTCATGAATATTTCAACACAAATAAAAACATGAAATTATATTTTAGAGCTTATGCATTTTGTACTGAAATATATGTATTTTTTGTGTATGAACATTTAGATGGTCTCATAACATATGTTACAATTAATGCTCATGAAATGAAATTAAACTATAGAGATTTGTACTTGAAATAAAAAAAATGTTCCTTTTGCAAAAGCATGTTTATGTTTCAATAACTTAGATACAGTCATGTCCAACAATAAAGCACCTTTTGATGTTTCAACCCACTGTTTTCCATGAATGTCCTGTCAGTAATGAAGCTTTAAAAAATCCTTTAAACATTTATTCTTCATGAACAGGCGGGGCAGTCTGACCTCGGAATGGTTCACAATGCAACGTGTGCAGCTGCTGGGAATACATATTGATTTATTTATTGATGAACAAACCATGTACGTGACTCATGAATATCATGTAATACCTGCTGATACCAGCAGACAAAAATATTTTCAAATTACATTAATATGCATGTTCATCATGTTAACTGGAATGTTAACAGTTTTATGAATTAAATGGATCAGTAAATAAGTATTGAATGCACATCATTGGCATTCAATACTTATTGAATGCCCAACAAATATGTGACCACATATTTGTCGCATTAAGAAGGGCATCCGTCATAAAACTTTTGTCAAATCTTTGTGGTGACCCCTGAAGGAAGCGCAGTCATAAGAAGATCAAAACATCAAATCTTCAAATCTTCATTCCCCTCTTTGCCTTTTTACATCTGCCCTTCTAGTACATTTCAATCCTTCCATGCAAGTGAAAAAGTAAAAAGGGAATTGATGCCAATCCTGACTTCAGTGGAGCAGGCAGGAGCATATTCCATTGTTCCATGGTCCACATTCTGATACTGTAGGTTCTTAATCAGGGGACAGAGGTCAGCACTCATTACCCTTTTGCTGACCACACGTAAGGCTTTTTTGCTGACCACACGTAAGGCTTTCCACTATTTAAGTCACTGAAACAAAGTCACTACAGTAATTGAGGCCTAACCTAACCAATCTAAACTGCCTTCCTTTGGACTCGCCTAAGATTTCTGTTTTGAGGTACATACACTCAAGGAACACGGGCCATATTTGCCACATTGTTGCACCTCTGCACCTTTAAACAACGTTTCAATATTAAAGTAATAACAATGACCTCCCACCAGGGGTTATGTTGCAGTTTCAGAACTGGAATTCGAAATTCTTCCAACACAGAACAGGAACTTCACTGGTAACGCCTGGTCTAGGCTACTGGCACCCTGTTTGAAAAGCCAGAGCCAAAAAAAAAAGGCACCAAAATGAAACAGGATACAGCTAATTGCAATAATATCTTTATGGCTGTTATCGCCGATTGACACGAAGACTCAAAGTATAGAAGGGATAGGTTAGGACAGCACAGTCAGTTCTCTCAGATTGGCTGATGCCGAGATTAACTATCAGCCTTGGCTCCAACACTAAATAGATGAAGTCTTTGATGTGAGAACCCTGACAACACCAGATAACTTTAATTGCTCCTGTACTACCAGCACCACCATGGGCTACACATACTCAAACCACTATAAAAACGAGTGCACTGAAAGGCACACACAGTACAGGACTTATACATGCTGACATAGACATGATGGTCAATATGTGTTATACTAAAGTGCAGGGGCATTATGAATTAGTTCTGGCAGCAGCTTTCAGGTAATGTCATTGGTCCATACATGTAATATTTACATGCTGCATTGGTGAGAGTCAGCCTTACACACTCAGTATGTTAATGCTATCTATGATATCTATCCCATGACATCAATGTAGATGCAGTCTTTCACATGTTGGAGGCTGAATATTAATAGCACCATATTGTTTAACCTCTGCCCCTAAAAAAATTAACATGCTCCAATATTATGTAATGCCATGCAATGTAATGTGGTTATGACCTTCGCATTTAAGAACTGGAATCATTTTGTTAAACCCTGTATGGGTGCCATTCCCCATTTCCTTTTAGAAATAGCTGACATTATGTAGTGAGAAGTGGTTAAAACAAGAAGTGATGTCCATTTTGCATGCCTTGTTATGTTTGTTACAAACAGATGCACCTTAACCTCTAACCTCAATCACTATATGCGACATAAATAATGGTCTTCTGTAAGAATGCCTCCACTAAAATCATTTAGTCGCTTCTAGTCCTTTCATCTAGTCAAATGTCATGAGCACACAAGTTTCTGTGAGTGATCGATAAAGTGGCATATTAAATTTGAGCTTGGCCAGTGGTTCGAAGATTGAGCAATAATTAGGATTAGCCAACAATATTACCTCTGGCAATAATCAACCTAGTATGATAACCGATATTAAGCCATTATTTTTATGAAAGCATATCACTGTCATATAAAGTCTTTCTTAAAAGAACCAGTGTTAAGCTAAAAATTTTTGTGTGACACAGCAAATTGCTACTGAACTCGAGTTAAGAGTTAGAAGGTGAAGACATGAAGACAGGACAGGGACAGTTTGTCCAAACAACATTGTTTCGTTATTCTCTCACTCACTATCCTTAACTGCTTAGTCCTGCTGAGGAGCCCTGAGCCCTCCTAGGACACTGTGCGCAGGGCGGGGCCTTACCCAGGGTGCGGGGCCAGCCCACTGCAGGGCTCACTCAGTCACTCAGTCACTCACACACACCAGTCATTCACACACTCCCCTGTGGGCAGTGTACAGTCATCTAGTTTACAGCACAGCACAAGAACTTGGGTTCTTTGGCCAAAGTATTGTTATTATTATTATTATTATTATTATTATTTTAAGCAGGTGATGTATTCTTGAAAACAAGAATACATCACTGTTCAATAGCTCACAGCATATTGCCAGATGCACTATATATGATTTCCTTAAACAGACTCTTTATGATATCTTTACATTTATATTGGTACATTAAGGAACATGGCAGGTAAGTAAAGAAGCTGATGTTGTCAAATAATGCTAAGTTTTCTGCTATTTATAATTTTATTAATTATTAATCATGTATATTTTTATTTTAGAAAGGTGCTCTGAAACATAATGTATTATCATTATTATTATTATTATGCATAGCAGGGTGTTGGCTGGAAGTGTTTTAAAGACAGTAATACTATGCAGCAGATTTATTTCTGTATAAAACATCATTAAAATGATTATATTTAGGGTAAAACAGTATAGATTTGAGGCTGCTGTGCCACTAACACAGACAAACACACACACCTTCACCAAATCACTTGCACTCAGTTGTAAGCCACACCCTGTTCAATGCAACACACATGTGCACCTACTGATTACTCACCTTTACATTTCTGATGCACCCGCTGGTGGGTGTCTGATCTTCATCTAGATTATTTTTGAGTAAATCGGCACAGGGTTCTTCACTCCCCCTTAGCATGACACAAATAGGCATGTGCTTAAGAATGAAAGTGAAGTGATTGTCATTGTGAAACACTGCAGCACAGCACACGGTGACACAACGAAATATGTCCTCTGCTTTGAACCCTTGGTGAGCAGTGGGCAGCCATGACAGTTGCCCAAGGAGCAGTATGTGGGGACGGTACTTTACTCAGTGGCAACCTTAGCGGCTTGGGATTCGAACCGGCAGCCTTATGATTACATTTACATTTACATTTACATTTACATTTACGGCATTTGGCAGACGCCCTTATCCAGAGAGACTTACAACGTGCTTTTAAATTACCATCGATGAAGAGATCAATTCCGGTTCACTAGGACCCCCAACTATGAATACAATCTTTTTATTCACTCTGTTGTAGATTCTGTACACAAGTCGACAACAAGAAAGTTACAATTTAATCTAAATATTCTTTAAAGAGGAAGGTCTTGAGCTGCCATTTGAAGGTGCTCAGTGACTGAGCTGTTCTGACCTCGAGGGGAAGTTCATTCCACCACCGAGGGGCCAAGACGGAGAAGAGTCTAGATGAATGTCTTCCTCGTACCTTTAGCGATGGAGGGACCAGGCGAGCAGTACCGGAGGCTCGGAGTATACGAGGTGCAGTGCGAGGTGTAATAAGGGCTGTGAGGTAGGATGGTGCTACTCCATGTTTGGCTTTGTAGGCCAGCATCAGTATTTTGAACCTGATGCATGCAGCTACTGGGAGCCAGTGGAGGGAGCGTAGCAGAGGGGTGGTGTGGTTGAAGATCAGTTGTGCTGCTGCATTTTGTATGAGTTGTAGAGGTCGGATGGTACATAGTGATTACAGGGTCGCTTCCTTAACCGCTAGACCACCACAGCCCCACGTCATCAGCAAATATTTGAATGTCCTTGCCTGCCACTCATAAAATCAGAACCTTAGTCACTGAAAGACAATATTTATAGTCGTTTGCACAGATACACTATTTAATACATGAATTTGTACATTATTGTGAACAGCCTAAGTACTGGATCCTCGACTGCAAAGTCCAATAGATTCAGTTACATAGCACATGCATAAGATACGCTGTTCTATAACTGGACTTGCGGCTTTATCAGTATGTTACATATTACTATGACTAAAGAGATTCTTATCTCAGGATTGGCATTCATTGAGAAAAGTAAATAAGCATGCCTGGAACTACCTGTACATTACGAAGTGTCACCGCACGCCTCCACCCGATTAGAATCAAGGGCCTGGCCAGACTTTAATGTACAATAGAGGGGGTTGATCAGGAAAATGCCACTGTGCTACTCCCAATTCAATAATAATATCAAAGGACTGTTCCCAAGCCTAGAAATTAAGAGGCAGTAATGTCAGAAGCACTGAGATTGTTTCCTAGATAACGGGCGAGTGTCTAAATTCCAGGAACTTTTGTTATTGTTTGTTTATTTACTGTTTATTGTTTATGTATTCATCTGTACTTTTACAAACATGTAATTCAAATCTGAATATATGCTTCATATACTGTATATACTACAATGATAAGACAATTAATATGATTTTCTCTGAGAGAATTTCCATGGCCAAATGAAGCTGTACACATAATGCAACAGCAGCATCTATTGTCAAAAACAAATATTGCCTCTATATATTACTGGACCACATATCTTGTTTTTTATGACAGATAAAACCTTTTCATGAAACTTAGGAGTATATGTACATATATTTATGTTAAATATTTATGTTAAAATGTAATTTTACAACACTTTAGAACACACTCTTAATAAAATGTTTTGTTCTTTAACAACAATGCAATAATAAGCAACAATTATTTCATTTAATACAATTAAATTAATGTTGTGTTAAATTAATGGTTGTGCAGTGCTGTTTTTGTCATATGTGAAATTTAAAATGTATCTTATTATTAATAAACATAATGATGCAACTGATACCAAAGATACCAATTAAGTACAACAACATGGCAGTAGATTGTAATATAATTTCAAATTTTATTGTCATGTTCTGTTAATAATGCAACCATGTAATACTCAGTCTCCTCTGCTTCTGATATACATTTACAGTACAGGCCAAAAGTTTGGACACACCTCACATCGATGTGTTTTCTTTATTTTCATCACCATTTACGTTGGTAGATTCTCACTGAAGGCATCAAAACTATGAATGAACACATGTGGAGTTATGTACTTAACAAAAAGTGGAGACCTGACCTCCACAGTCACCGGACCTGAACCCAGTCGAGATGGTTTGGGGTGAGCTGGACCGCAGAGTGAAGGCAAAGGGGCCAACAAGTGCTAAACACCTCTGGGAAGTCCTTCAAGACTGTTAAAAAACCATCTCAGGTGACGACCTCTTGAAGCTCATGGAGAGAATGAGAATCAGAGCAAAGGGCAGTGGCTATTTTGAAGAGACTAGAATATAAAACATGTTTTCAGTTATTTGACCTTTTGTTGTTAAGTACATAACTCCACATGTGTTCATTCATAGTTTTGATGCCTTCAGTGAGAATCTACCAACGTAAATGGTCATGAAAATAAAGAAAACACATTGAATGAGAACTGTCCACTTTCTGCCGTTTAATATTAATTTCCCGTTTGTCGGACTAATAAAGGATCATCTTATCATCTCTTCTATACAGACACTTAATTTTTACGTCACTGTTTACCTGCGTGCAACACGCGCCGCCGCGGCCGCCGCGTTCCTCTGTTTGCGGCCCCGCGGGACTTTTCACACGCACTCCAGCTCTCGCGATGGCTCGAGGCCCGAGTCCCGTTCACTTCTACTGTGAGAGTTTTCCACGTCTCGCGTGCTTTCCCAACTTTCCCACGCCCGTTTGCCCCCATTCCCTCTTCCCACTTCCCCCCACTCCTTTATCCCCCCAGTCTGGCGTTCGCCTCAGAGGAGGAATCTCGCGATTGTTGCACTTTTTTTAGCGAGTTTATGGAAGATGGCGCCTGTTGTGACAGGGTAAGTAATGAAACCCACCGCGACCCGGGATGGGAGAAAAGTCAAAGTTTCAGCCAGCAGAGCCGCGTCGGGCGCGCTGGCTGACTTTCGTGCAGTGTGCGGTGACACTTCACACTTCCCACACTTTCTTTTGTCTAGTCCGGGGCTGGAAGCTGCCAAGAACAACTTCTGGCCGGCTACGTCTGCTCGGCTAGCGCCGCGCTAACTTGGCTAGCTAGCCCTGCAAGTTTCTGCACAGTAGCTAACGCCTCCGTGTTGTCAGACCCGCCGGCGTCCCTTCATATCTGGAAGGAGAACCCCCACGGGAGGCTGGCGCGTTAGTGACCGAGATCGGTGCCAGTGTGGGGGCACGGGTGGGCTGCTGTGAGCTGCAGTCGGTCTGTGGGGGGTTTCTGCTTGTTGGATGGGCTGAACACCGCCCCACGTGGTTACTGTAACACGCACCGCAAACATTCGATTACGTTTACAGCATTTATCAGACGCCCTTGTCCAGAGCGACGTACAATCGGAGACACTCTGGGTTAAGTGTCTTGCTCAGGGACACAATTGTAGTAAGTGGGATTTGAACCTGGGTCTTCTGGTTCTAGGCTACTAGCACCTTTGGGTGGAGTTGTTAATGCACAGGACAGCAAAGCCAACGAAGCCAGGTTGCTTTACCATAAAGTTATTGAGTACATTGATATGGGAGGAACGATTATTCCTCAGGCACAGGGCATGACTGCATGTTGTGTTGTGGTGTTATTATTATTAAAGAATGTACGACAAATTTGTGTGTGTGTGTGTGAGATTTAGTAGTAGCCTAGTGGTTTATACACTCGCCGATGAACCAGAAGACCACAAAGTCACTACCACTGTGCACCAGGGGGGACTGTCCCTGTAACTACTGGTTGTAAGGACGTCTGGTAAATGCCCTAAATTCATATGATTTTTTTTTTTTTTGTTATACATTTCCAGAAAATTTGGGGAGCTACCGCAACCAAAGCGCCTAACTAGGTGAGTGTTTCATTTCAAGCAATTAAAGAAAAAAAAATGCTTATGACAAGAGTTGTGTGCTGTTTTATGACATGTGTTACAGCCATTTACCCACTTCCCACAGGGAAGCAATGCGGAATTATTTGAAAGAGCGTGGGGATCAGACAGTTCTCATATTGCATGCGAAAGTTGCACAGAAGTCATACGGAAATGAAAAGAGGTGCTTTCTTGAATACCTGCATGCATACGTTTCCTGTGTTTTTGTGCATGTATGTGTGAGAGGGTGACTGGCATGACTTATCATACACAAAGTTCCACACTTCCAGCAGTTGTAGGTGGTTATCGTTTATTTGTGTGTGTTTATATCGTGCCAGGTTTTTCTGCCCACCTCCGTGTGTTTACCTAATGGGCTGTGGCTGGAAAAAGAAGAAGGAGCAGATGGAGAGAGAGGGATGCTCAGAGCAGGAGTCACAGCCGTGTGCTTTCATTGGCATTGGCAACAGTGAACAGGAGATGCAGCAGCTCAACCTGGAGGGGAAAGTAAGAGTCGGACCACAGACACAGATAGACACGATGCGGAAAACGGTGACTGGATCGAGGAATCGGACAACGGAATCCGCTGTAAAATGCGGGATTGTGTATAATTGCCGTTTCTGGCCACTGAAGCCCATGTTTCCCGGTTGAGACGCGACTTTCGCACACAAACGCAATGTAAACGTGCAGTCAGCGACGGCGCAGAGGCTGTCAGTGCTGAATTCGGACCACTTGCTTGATATGCACGTGCATGCGTGGAACGTACGCAGCGTTTAGGCTTTGCTCGCTAGAACGCCAATGTCCTCAGAAAATTACAGAATTCGACTATCAGTGCGTTTAGGGCGGAACGATACCGGAACTATTTTAGAACATATGTGATGACCACTTACAGTCAATAACTCACATCAGAACCAGAGAAAAGAAGCAAACTAGCGAGTTACGCCAGCAAACAAATCATCATGGTTCCAGTTCATTATGCAAGTGGGCAAATCTTTTGTTTTGTATTCCAGGTCTCCCCAAGGTGTGTTTTTTTTATGTTGCGGTCAAATGTGAAGCACTTTAATTTTACAAAAGGAAGAATGTGTAATATTAAGAAATGCACATATTATTTACATGTAAATGGTTTACAAAAGCAAATAGTAAATGCCCAAGCATTTTGTTGAACAGTGATTAAATCTGATTTGTCATATTGCAGGTCATTTTTCTGCCCACCCACTCCATAGCCACATAGTTTTTAAGTGAATACATTTGTTTATAACAGAAAATTATTACAAAAGGAATTTAGGAGACATTAAATTAATTTTCATAGGGCCCTACACAGTCACAGACAGTCGGGCCAAAGTACATACCAAAATAAAATGCAGACTGTACTTTCAATGAGGGTTTTGCTTTTGCTTCAGAATTGTATTGAAATATCCCAATTGTTTTATGGACAACGAATGGCTCTCAAATATGATGTTCTCTTGATCACTCATCATTGTAAATGTCAGAAAAGTGTACACATATTCACAATTTGTAAAATGTGTTCCCTTTCATTAGCAAAACAGTACAACCCTCTTATTGGCAACGATTAAACCAAATCATTCACACTTTTCTGAATTCTTTAGAAAGCACATTCACCACACTCCCGTCTGGTAACATTCATTTATTTGATTAATGGAAGTCATTCATTTTGCAATACTATTAAAGGAAGTTTTATACCTGCATTTTAATATATTTTTTGGAAAAATGGCTTCGCTGAAAGCTTTTGAAATAAATGCATGAAGAATTTTTATATGTGTAAGTTTTCTGTAACTTTTGTATTCCACCCTACTGACGAATACACCTATTGCTTCCCTCAGAACTTTTGCACAGCAAAAACCCTGTATATATCAGACTCTGATAAGAGGAAGCACTTCATGCTATCGGTGAAAATGTTCTATGGGAACAGTGCAGACATCGGCGTGTTCCTAAGCAAGAGGATCAAGGTCATTTCCAAACCCTCCAAAAAGAAGCAGTCCCTGAAGAATGCAGACTGTGAGTAGGAATGTACTCTTACCTGCAGACTCTCAATAGCCTACAGCGAAGACTAGTTTTGCGTGAACGGGCAGGAATGTAATAAATAAAGGGCAGTCATTTAGCATTTTTGCTCCCACGTTTTTCCAGTGTGTATTGCATCGGGGACCAAGGTGGCACTGTTCAACCGGCTGCGCTCCCAGACAGTCAGCACGCGTTATCTACATGTGGAAGGGGGCAACTTTCACGCCAGCTCGCAGCAGTGGGGAGCATTTTACATACACCTCTGTGAGCTTTCTCCTTTCTGTCCCCATCCGTGCTTTTTTTTAGTTTAGAATACATGTTCCGCTCTTTTCCGACGACTTCCCTTGTTACATGTTGCCGTTAATATCTGATTTGTTCTTGCCTTCCCCTTTTCCTGTAGTGGACGATGAAGAGTCAGAGGGGGAGGAGTTCACAGTGAGGGATGGCTACATCCATTATGGTCAGACGGTTAAGCTGGTTTGCTCTGTAACAGGGATGGCCTTACCAAGGCTGGTAGGTTTCAAATAGGTCTCTACTGTGTACACACTCCAACTCTCAGAAAGTGGCAGAATGCACCTTTATTAAAGTAAAAAGAAGCCCCTGGCACTGTTCCAGGGCCCTTGCATTCTCATGCAGTTTTGCAGATGTGCTCTCAATTGAAAGAGAAGTCATTGTCAGCACTGCACACGGTGTGGTCATCACAGTGGGCAGCTGTGAAAGGCGCCCGGGGACAGTACCTTGCTCAAGGGGACCTCAGCAGCACCTTGGTGATCCAGGATTTGAACCGGCAATGATTATGAGTCCGCTTCCTTACCCGCTATTCCACTACTCAGGGGGACAGCTTACAATTATTTAGTATTTGCCCTGTCTAGCTCCGTGCACATACAAAATGCGTAGTTTGTTGATTTTGGCAATGACATTTGTTATAGAGTTGATCAACTAAATAGAAGCAGGGGTTGTGCTTAGGCTGCCTCTTACATCTTTGGTCATTAGTCTCTTACACACTCCGAAATGATGTGCGAGTGGTCTTCTGTCACCCAATGCTGTGGTACTTTTGTGTCCATAAGCTACTAATAATGTACTGGCAGGCTGTTTATCACCAGTTTTTGAGAGGTCTGAGCATTTCAGTCTGTCATTTTGGCATTTATAGGCCATCACCTGGGGAGCCCAGCAGTTAATGGCTATTGGCAGGCATCCTGATTCCTCAGGGGCATCACCCAACATTTGCTGCTCACAACCTAGCAAGTTGGCAAGCTTCGGTGCTCTCTCAGTGCAGTGCTCCACAACTTTAAGGTCACAGTATGCCCGTGACATGGCAGATGCCAAGGGTACTTTGCACCACATAAATGGCAAAACTCAAGCTGCTATGTCAGTCAGCTTCTTTTTCTTTGCTTGGGTTGGGTATTGCAGGCATTTTACAATTTTATACTCAACTGAGATGTAGTAGTGACTAAGGTCGATGCTCTGGTGTAGACACATAAATTGTTGGAGTTGATGTAGTTGTCTTGGAGTGAAAAATACTGATTTATCCGATGTCCTGTTGTGTGCCCCTGCCCTCTCTTTTGTCATCGTGTGTCTTTAGTTGCCATTTAAGGTGTCTTTGGACACACATGCAAGGATGTGTTCATTCCATTCTTCATGTGTCTTGCCTCATTAGTCTGTTTCAGCGAATTATGTGCTTAACCACACGTTTTATATACATGTATTTATATAAAAAATATAATTTGTATTTATCGTTTTTGTATTTTCTATAATATACAGCACTGTGTTATGCAGTACGCATGCAGATACATGCTGTTTAGTTTTATGAGGTTGGGTAAACTGATTTTGAAAATTTAATATATGTTTTCTTGCACTCAGAAGACCCAAATTACCAGTCAACACTTGATGGAAGTGCCGTCAGGCTATAAGATTTTTGCTTTTGAGACATATTAACAACCATTAACACCACCTCATAATACAGGATTGTTATGTAATCTCTCATTAATCCACTTCCTGCATCCAGATTATTCGTAAAGTGGACAAGCAGACGGCCTTAATGGATGCTGATGACCCAGTATCCCAGCTGCATAAATGTGCCTTCTACCTGAAAGACACGGAGAGAATGTACCTGTGCCTCTCCCAGGAGCGGATCATTCAGTTCCAGGTACAAATGTCAAATGTTATTTTCGCAAACATGAACACATCATCAGCAACAGTTATTTCTTATTTAGCCCAAAATCAAAATGACAGGGCTTTGAAAGGCACTCCCACACTTTGACCCTTTATGCATACAAGGGAAAGACTCAGTATAAAACTGACGGGGAAAAAAAGGGAGAAACCTTAGGAAGGAGGTAGTCAGAGAGGGACTTCCTTCCAGGGACAATGCAGGTATAAGGACCCTAATGTTATTTTATATCTATTCTTTAGGCCACTCCCTGTCCAAAAGAGACAAACAAAGAAATGATCAATGATGGAGCATCATGGACCATTATCAGTACTGACAAAGCTGAATACACCTTCTATGAAGGCATGGGACCCGTGCCTTCTCCTGTTACTCCTGTGCCTGTTGTGGAGAGCTTACAGGTAACACTCACATTCTAACCCTAACCCTAAATCAAATATAATGGTACAGTCTTAAGATCAAAAGTCTTAATTTCTGACTTTTTTTTTAAGCTCAATGGTGGTGGGGACGTTGCTATGCTGGAGCTGACTGGACAGAACTTTACTCCACACCTACGAGTCTGGTTTGGAGACATTGAGGCTGATACTATGTACAGGTAAACCGATTAAGAGGAGCGAGGAGAACATGCAACAATTAGTTTCTTTTTAAGAAAAAATCCTTAAATTAACAATTGTGTCTCTCCACAAAACAAAAATTCACTTTATACTTCTGTTTTTTTTTTTTTGTTTTTTTTTTTAACATTCTCACACAATGTCCACTATTCAGAAAACTTTTTATCACATATTGATGCATAATGCTAATTAGGAATGACATACAAGGTGCTTGATTTGTAAACTTTGACCTGTTTTTCTCCAGGTGTGGTGAGAGCGTGCTCTGCGTGGTACCAGACATTTCAGCATTTCGAGAGGGCTGGCGCTGGGTTCGGCAGCCAGTACAGGTGCCCGTAACCCTGGTCCGGAATGATGGTGTCATTTACTCCACAGCCCTTACCTTCACCTACACTCCAGAGCCAGGGCCACGGCCCCACTGTAACGCTGCAGGAGCAATTCTGAGGGCCAGCAGTAGCTCTTCATCATCCTCCATTACATCATCGTCCTCTGGTCTCTTACTCCCATCCAACGCAGACAGCCATGGAAGCTATACTGCTGTCAGTGTCTCTTCTTCATCGTCTTCAGCCATGTCTTTGTCCTAGGTTGTGAATGGGTGGCTGGTGGACAGAGGAACAAATTGAAGTTTTTTTTTTCCACAGACTACTATTTTTCCCAGTGGTGGACACCTGCTGTTGCATTGGGCAGCAACTGCCTCATGTGCCATAGACGAAAAAGCATGAAACTGTGAACAGTGATTAAAGGCACCACCAAACAGGATCATCTGCTTTACATCAGCTGTAAATGAGAAAGCATGGTTGCTTGAAACAGACTGTTCTCAATGCTGAAGATGGCATTTTATGGACCAAGGAAAACTATATATATAATTTTATAAGTGTTAGCTGAGGTACATTTTCACATTATGTTTTTACATTTAGTAAACTTTAGTTTTGTATGTAATATTTTTCCAGTGGGAACTTCGGAAATCTGAGTCTGCCTTCATTCATCCAAACATGATGCCTTAATGCCACAAGCCGAAGTACACATCGTGTTTTAAGGTCTGTGGTTTGTGTTTGGTGATATGGAGAGGAGAAAAAGAAGCTTTAAACATCACTTCCAACCGTAAAGCTTTCACTTTAAAAATGATTGGAGAGTCAGACTGTGTATGTTACATTATATGTGCCTTCAGTGTTTTAAAAGGAAATTAGTCCAGGCTTAATTACTTCAAAGCTCTAGCATGCGGTAGACATGCGGTAGAGCTTCAAGCTACAGATGACATCCATCACCTATTGTTTTCCAAGTTGGGGTGAACACTACAACACGACAGCTTTTGTTAACATCACTCTCTGAAGAACTTTGTTGCATTTGTCGCATGTGTCCAGTTAGCATATTCCAGTTTGAGAAAATTAAAACACGCACGTATGTTGATCATATGTTGCTGAAGTGTGCATAGCACAGATAAAAAGGTCAAGGTTAAAAGTTTTTAAGGACTTATATTTTGTTGCATGGATCTAAGAATTCCAAAAGCCTTTTGTCAAATGCATATTTAAAATACTTTTCTTCAAATACTTTTGAAAATGTGGTGGTATCTTACATTTGTGGGCTAGATGAAAAACTAAAGGACACCAAATATGATTATTATTCTGTTTGGGATCTTCTCATATTCAGGCCAGTACTGTTTTAAAAAAAAAAAAAAAAAAATTGGAAATTATTCTTATTTATAATTTAATATATTGGTATAAATAAGAATTTCCATTCAAAATATTCACTCCACTGAAACACGACTATTGTATTAAAATATGCCAAAAATGCAAAATATGCATTTGACAGGTCTTTTTTTTCTGATGTAAGAAGATCTGTTGACTTAAAGTACTTAATTGAGTGGGTCAGAACTGGGAACACTGACTTGTTCATTAATTACAGTTTGGGGGTTGTGTGAACACATTTCATTGGAACACACTGTCATTTAGCAGCAAGAAAAAAAAATCGTGGCTGCATTCATTAATTTTTAATAAATGAGGGATTTCTCATGTGTCAGACAAACTGCATGAAAACAACCAACCAAATTTCCCACAGTCCTTACAGTGGTATGCTTGTTGGAGCCGTCGTCTGTGTTTGTGCCTTTGTCTGCAGTGTTGGTGCTGCTTGAATACGTAAAGGCCGATAACTTGGTTGCCACGGGAGCCCCCCGACTCCAATGTTTAAACAGTGTAAAGGCCAGGTGTGTTGTCCTGTCCTGTTGTTATCCTAAGTCTGTGCATTTTGCAGAGTATTTAATTTAAATGAATGAAATGCAGTCCATAGAGAAGAAGTCCATCTTTCATGTAATTAATCAAACCTGATCAGATGACTTGCCATGTGGATCTAGTAGAAGCATTTTATTTTGTTGAAATGACACCACTGAAAACAGCAGGAGGCACACATGTCCCCATGGAAACACTTACGGGAATGTTTGAAAACCTATTTCGGTTGCGGCATCCGAGTGTTTACAGTTTGCCAAACTTTCCGGTTGCTTTCTTAATACCGATACCAGACTCTGCGGCTGGGTACAGCTACAGCGAGACACGCTTAAGTAGCACATACACAACAGGTCGTTCTGAATTCGGGCCACAACACGCAGTGATGAACAGTGGGAACAGGTGATGTGGAAACAGACATGTGCTCCTTGTGTATATTAAGGGTCAGATGTCAGGGCTCCTTGGCTCCACCCACTCCTGTCTATTTTAGCCCAAGTGGGCTCATCAGGGAGTAACGTGACACTGTTTCTGCTGCTTCTTCTCACTGGGACTAAATTTAATCCTGGTGCCTGTGATGACCAACATCTGCTCATACAGAATAGCTGTTTTTTTTTTCCCTTCGTATTTTAAATGTGGTGCACTTAAAAAAATGATTTGTTGGGTTAGCTTAATTCAATTACGACACCTATTTCCACACATTTAAATTAAAGTATTTAAAACTAAGGCAGGCAAATTGGACCCTTCTATTTGGTCTATTTAGTTTCAAATAGCATAATTCAAATGTGTGGAACTAGGTGTCATAATTAAATTAAATTAAGCCAACAAATTTTTTTTTTGAGTGTGTGAGGTGATCTGGAACACGTTTTCATCAATATTTTTGATAACGTGAAAGACACCTTGTAGACTTTAGTGCAGGTTAGTTCTAATGAACTACTGACTGTAAGTCGCTCTGGATGAGGGCGTCTGATAAAAGCTGTAAATGTAAAATGAACCAATATGATTTCACCCAAATTTCTTAGATGAAATCAATGTTGCCATGTTCATATGTTTGAGGTGATTTTACTTTAGTTTTTTAATATTTAAAAAGTATGTGACCTATTTTACAAATAGTGTGACCGGGTGAGCTCTTTTATTGATTTGTTTTGGCGTTTTTGCTCCCTAACACGGACGCTTAACAAGCTTCAACTATAATGTCAATCAAAAATAATGTCAAGCTATACTCAATCAGTTCAGCTCAATTATATCAAACGTTTGGTGTAATTTTGTTCGCTGTATTCATTTCCGTGGAGGCCCTGCTGAATAATCTGGCAACCCCGCTCTCGTACACGCCCAGTTAGAAGGGCGCTCGGACGCTGGCGTGGGAGACGCGACACGCCGCTCGGACACTCGTGGACGAGGTGTGGCATTTCACGCTGACTAAACTCCAACTTCGGTTACAAATTTGTACAATATTCTTCTGGTGCTTAAAATATATGTTTATTGTGTTTGTTATTATATTTTATTTCATGGTAATTTTTTTTTTTTTTTTCAGGTTCGGCATCGCAGAAAGCTGCTGGATGAACGATCCTGGTGGCGGAGCTGTTCATAGAAGCCCGACGCGCTCAGCATGCTGCGGGTCCTGCTGCTGTCGCTGCTGTCGCTGCTGGGGACGCACGGCGGCGACGCGCCGGCCTACACCAGCATCTACAGGGACGCGGCGGCCAGCGGCACAGGTACCCTCCGCCCTAAACTGGCCGGTGGGAGGTGTCCCCAGAGACTAGAGTTCATGGCATGTGCATTGCTGTCCCCAGACCCCTGCTTCATGGTGACACCACCGTGCATGAGCGAGGCCGACCGCTTTAGTCTGGAAGCCCTGAGACACATCCACAGGGAGATGGATGACGACCAGGATGGCGGGATCGAGGTGGAAGAGAGTGTGGAGGTAACGGCCTAACGTCCACACGGTTTCACACTGTTTCTGTTGTAAAATTGATAAATTGATGTGCAGTTTTCTTGTATTTGCCACATTATCTCTATGAGGAAATAAACTGACACAAACAATGAAGCCTTTACAACGATAAAAAAAACGACAACCTTGTCCTAGATTCTTCTGTGGATCCAGGCCCAATGGGCTGATCACAGGCAGGGAATGTCAGAGTTCATTAATCAACTTAATTAATCCTAACTGGATGTTTACAGCAAATACAAGTGAAGACAATCCATAGTTTCGCTGGTTTCAAATCTGAAAGACTGAAATTTGAATCCAGAGCAACTAAAATCAAATGGTTAATATTATGCAGGTTGCCCTTGTGGTGTTGAAACTGCGCTGACTTCGTTTAACCTCTGAACGTGCTCTGTTCTATTCTGCATTGAGATATTAGCAGCAGATCTTCATGAGCTTGAGATTCCAATAATTTGGAGACTAAGTGAACACCTTGAACTCTGTCCTGTTCCTCAAAGCATTGCTGAGCATTCCTGGTCGCAGGACTCATCATTTCGCTAAAAGAGGCAGCTGGCCAACTGGCTTTCTCTGTTGATCTCTGGTGCTCATGTCTATCGTGGGGTCCCCCACAGCCCCATACATATCTCTACTGTTGTCTGCTATTCTGTGTTCTTGCATTCTAATGATAAAGGATTTTCTGAGGGTTGAAACATATCAATCGGTTGTGATCTGGCAATTAGTGCTGGTACAGAAAATGAATCTCAACTTTACTTATTATATAACTATACGTTCGTACACAGTTAAAATGAGTCCATATATTTTTCATCTAGATCTGTTATAGTTGGTTGATCCCTTTCACTGATTGATTCGGAGTTGAGTTTACAAGTGTATAATCCTGGGCGCAGACATGAGTGACTCCAGAATGTCCTTCAAGTTGTATGTTTCCTGCCAGAGTTTCTTAGTAAGCTTCTTGTGGTCTTTGGAATCATATTTCTGTTCCTATTGCCAAGGGGTTGAGTAGGGTGGGGCAGTGTAAAGGACACTCTGCACGTTACCGAAAAAGCGATGTGATGTCATTTGTTCTGGTCTAACTCCACAGATCTTGTATCTTGTATTTTTCCATCTCATAGGTGCTCATATTTTTTGGGGTTATTGGGTTTCTTCCTTTTGGAGAGGTTCTGGGATTTGCTGCTGATGGTTGAGCTTACTCTTGAGGGTCATGTGCCAATGATCATTATACATAAAAAAAATTAGCATTAAAATCTCTCACTCTGTAGTTCATTATTGAGGACATGCAACAACAACAGACCAACAAGCACAATCATTTACACAGAGAGGACCAGCACATTACAGTGGAAGAGCTTTGGAAGGGCTGGAAGTCTTCTGAAGGTATAACCGCTAGCACACAGTATCTGTTCTTGTGTTTATGATTTATATCCTCAGTGTGCTGGAAATGACAAAAATCTGTTTCTTTCACATTAACTAAGTTCATAATTGGACTCAGGATGAGGTGTTGCGCTGGTTAAAGGAGTTTGTGGAGCTTCCACAGTATGAGCGAAACTTCAAGGAGATGCATGCCAATGGCAATACTCTACCCAGGTAATCACATTCATTTTGAAGTAGATCATGAGAAACATGTTAGTGTTACTGCCACTAATTAGTGTTTACTACACTAGATTGATGTGGTAACAGGTTGTCTCGTGCACTGTGACTACAGGATTGCAGGCAATGAACCCTCTTTTATGAGTGTCCATCTGAAGATCCAGGACCAGCAGCACAAACAAAAGCTCAAACTCAAGGCCTTGGACGTTGTTCTCTTTGGACCACCTACACGTATGCACCAAATAGGCACACCGTGGGGGAACACTGAGCATGCTCTGGCTGGTCACCTCAGATGACACCTTTTATTCAAATATAAAAATGCAAATTGAATATATGCATACCACCTAAAATGCCTGTATAAGCATGAATACAAGTGCTCTTCTAATTCGTGTCAAGATGTACACATAAGAGCCATCTTTGGTAGAGGTTCTTCTGTATCTCCTAGGACCCCCCCACAATTGGTTAAAGGACCTGCTGCTCATCATCTCTGTGGTGATGGGTATAGGAGGATGTTGGTTTGCCCAGGTCCAGAACAAGGCTTCAAAAGTGCATATCTCAAAAATGATGAAAGACCTGGAGAGCCTACAGAGAGCTGAACAGAGTCTTAGAGATCTACAGGAGCAGTAAGTTTTCTCTGTACACAGATGTCTTCTCATATCCTTGCCCTATTGTCCCAAAAGTGTTATGTGTTCACAGGGAGGTGTGTGAGGGTGGCCCAAGGATTTGTCAGTGGTAGCTTGTCAACGGGTGGATTCTGCTCACAAATCCACTTCCTTTGCCACTAAGCCACCACTGTTCTCACTGCATGCAAATTACATGCAAATGACTGCATTTTATACCTGATGCTTTGCTGGAAATGCAGTGTATTATGATTGACTGAGGGGATGTAGCAACAGAAATTTCCAGATATTAATATTGTGAGACATCAGAGCAACTCTTGTGAAGTCATTCAGCTGACTGGGGTTTGCCCTCTTGGGGAATTATGTGAGATATGGTACATCTCAGTACAGGGATACCAATTATAGTTTCCCCCAGTCCAACAGCGCAAATCTTGAGAATTTTAAATGGATTTCCTCAGCCCCCCTCTGACCTGACCTGCAGTAATGGTGAAGGTGTTGGTGAAAATAGATTGTTCCCATTGCATATCTCAAAATGTCTGGGGGTATGTGTAAGGGATGATGGGGGAAAGAGCTGAGTAGGTGTCAGTAGTTGGCGGTGTGGAGGTGGTAAGTGGGCAGGGCAGGCTGTAGCAGCAGGACCCAAATCTGCTGTAAGAGTGGTCAAACTGGTTTGCTCTCATTGCCTTTTCAGCTGCTACTGGGTTTTCATCCCATGCCACAAGCTCCTCATTCTGTTTTCATTCTGCTCCATGTATGACTCTTTTTGCCTATTTTAACCATGAGTTCCATCTGAACAATTGAGAGCCCTCTAACTTTCAAGGAGGTCCTTTGATAACAGTAGCAACCCATGCACCAAAATACTGTCCCCTAAGCTCCACATATTGTTACACCATGACCAGGACAGGTGCTACCAACCCAGCATTTGTCATGTAGGTGATCAGGGACTTAACCCATGACCCATGCTCAATAAAGCTAGTTAATGGTCAAGCATATATATCTAGAGAGAGATATTCACACTCTCTCTAGAAATAGCACAAACTACAGTATTTTCAGTGTTTTTTGTGGTAAACAGTGCTCATCACATGGGTTTGTTCATTCTTGTGCTTCTTATCAGACTGTACTATGGTTGACCTTTCTGATTCTCTGAATGTTAATTTGCAGTGATCTCCAGTTATAAACACAAAAGTCCTGAAAAAACTATTCTGAATTAAAATAATTCTTCTTGATTTTTTTCCCACCTCGACTGCATGGATTCCTATTGTACTTTCTGTTAATGACGTTTGCTTTCCTGTATTTTCCAAACTGCATTAATTAACTTGCGTGATTGTTCATGTGAAATTGATAGACTGAAAGACAGTGTAGGCGTCCGAGTTCCAGTATTTGTTTAAAACACTATTTTTGAACTGAAGCTAAACACAGCGTTATGCGCTAAGCACTTGTTCGCCAGTGAGAGGTAATGTGTCCTTAGGATCCCCAGAAATAGATGAAACAAGAAAGAACTCCTTGGTAGTTGCATCTTTTCTGCTGGTATGTAATTAGTTTTTTTTTTAACTTTAATGCTGATTTATAATATCTATTAAAAGAGTAGCCTGTTTGACAACTCGAGTGCATGCTACTTCCTCGTTCTGAGGGATTTAAGGCTGTGCCTTAAATGCACAAATATCATTAAATTTGTGGGGTTTTTTTTATATCCATTTAATGCTCAGTATGCCTTTTGACATTTCACTGGCAAAAGGGTCCCATGCTAAGCACCAGTTTGAAAATAGTACATTTCAAAGTTCAATTTAGTGAGTTAAAAATGCAAACATATGTTTTATATTTATTATGTGAGCATATAAGTGTTCTGTGTCTGATTCAGACTGGAGAGAGCACAAGAGGAAAAGCGGACAGTCACTGTGGAGAAAAAGAACCTAGAACAAAAGATGAGGGATGAGATGCAGGGAGCCCAGGAGGAAGCCAACAGACTTCATGTGCTGAAAGAAGGCGCTGTGAGCGAGCTGAGCCGCCTTCGTTACGCTGAGGAGGAACTAGAGAAGGCCAGTAACCTGAAGAGTGTAAATGACTTTTGATCTAATGGAAATAACAGCTGCAAATTTAGTACTTACTTCTGTAAGCACTTTCTGCACTGTAGGTGCGGGAGGCATTGAAAAAAGCAGAGCAAGACATGCAGGCCAGCTGGTCCGTGCCAGAATCTCTCCAGCTATGGTTACAGCTTACCCATGAAGTGGAGGTCCAGTATTACAATGTGAAGAAGCAGGGTGCTGAGGCTCACCTTGCTACAGCCAAAGAAGAGGTATGCAATCAAATAGTTGTGTCCTGGTGAAGGACTAACATGCCATGAGAGATCTTCATTCAGATCTTCACATGACAAGGTGCACAAACATATTCAACTCATTTTTTTCTCTCTAGGCTGAGAAGATCAAGAAGAAAAGGAGCTCTGTCCTTGGAACGCTGCATGTAGCCCACAGTTCTTCCCTGGACCAAATAGACCAAAAAATTCTGGAGGCTAAGTGAGTCATGTGGTGTGGAACATACCGTATATTTAAAGTGCTGTGCTACAGCTGACATTTATGCTGCAGGAATGCCCTGGTAGAAGTGACGGCGTGTCTACGGGAGCGTCTACACAGATGGCAGCAGATTGAGTGGCTGTGTGGATTCCCTATAATGAAAAATGCAGGCCTGCCCAGTCTGACTAGCACCCTTTACCCAGATCCAAACTGGATGATGAAGTCCCGCTTATCCTACCCCATTGGGTCAGGAGTGGATGTCACAGAGGACTCCATGGCCTCGTTGATGCCCCAGATTCCAGGTATGGCCAGTTTTGGCACAGGCATGATGGCAATTGAAGAAATAATGTGCAATGCTTCACTTACTTTACTTTTACTTCACTCCTAGTTGTTCCTAAAACAAGGAGAACGCTTAGGGGTGACCACGCTTTCGCCTCAGCATTATGGAATGCATTACCATCGCGCATTAGACAGGCAGAATCACTTCCCGCTTTTAAGAGTTCTCCTAAAACTCATCTTTTTTCCTTGGCTTTTAACTAGATCTCAGATTTTGGGTTTACAGGACTTTTATGTCCTGTTTTACCTAGTTCTTTTGACTGTAATTGTGTCCTATGTGATTTGAACTATGCTTTAAATTGAATTCTGTACAGCACTTTGGTCGACTTTGTTGTTTTTAAAGTGCTTTAGAAACAAATTGATTGTGAAAAGTCTAAACCAATACCGATAATTAGGTATTCATCCTGTCTGATTCCAATAAATTTCATATAATCTTCAGTTTGTGCGCCCAAGAGAAAATCTAAAAAGAAAAATCTATAAGAAAATGTATCCATTTTTTAGTACACATGCACATATATTCATCTTGAAACTAATGTCTAGTCTATTGTTGTCAATCCAATTTTTTAATGCTTGTGTAGAAGAAGCGGTGGCCTTGCTAACGTGACTTCAAATTAGCCAGTGAAAACCTGGAACCTCTACCTCAGAAAAAGGCTGGTCATCAATGACTATTACTTGACATTTATGGCTTTAGCCTTTTCATTGTCTCTGGACAAATTAGTGGCTACTGCCTGCTTCGATATTCTTGTAATAGTCCCGCAATGCAATGACCACCTTTCAAGTGAGAAATAAGGTTTGCTGTATAAAAAAGGTTGTAATTTATTGGCCTGTAATTTTTCTGTCAGATAAATTTTGTGCACCCCTATCCCTTTAGTCATTAAATAATACCTTAATTACCTTAAAATTCATATACTGTATCTTCCTGGCTTTTGCTTGTGTGATGTCCTTTGTAGGCGAAATAAGGTGCACTATTATCTAAGGCACACTTTAATGCCCCTTTGCACTCTCAATTTTCTGTCCATTGCTCATTTACTCACCATGAACCTGATTTTGTACATGTTTTATGCTCATTGGAATGTCTTTGTACTTGGATTATTGTGCGCTTTGTTATTTTTATTTCCTTCAGTGTCCACATTAAAACGGTCCCCTTGCTCGATGGCTCGTTCCCGGCGGACTGGACACATAGTAGCCGCACCCATTATGCTCCCCCCAGATCCAGATCTTCTCATTCCTGTCCGTACCCCACTGCAACAATATGGGGATGATGAAGACGATCAGGTCTTCATCCCACAGTTGACTAAACCGTATGTATAATTACCTAGACGATTGACGACATCCATTTTAGTAGCTCTGCTTATAGTTCAGTTTGTTAATCTCAATAATCAATAATTCTGTTTTTGTAACAGAGAGTTTCTTGATCCCTCCACTGATGCAGACAATGTTGTCTCCTCTCTGAGCAAAAAAACTCCAAGCGCTTTTCTGGACACATGCCCTAGGAGAATTTTTAGGGATGATCTAGACTCTCTTTCAGATAGTATCACACAAAATAAGTCTTGGGAAGAACTTGAAGCAAGCACCCTAAAAAGGACAGCTAAAGACGTCCCCGAAGACACAGGGAAAAGCTTCTCCTGGAAAATGTCAAAAGATGATTTGACCATGGAGATGCCAAGACTGAAAATGTCCAGAGAGGAACTGCCCAAAAGGATGACCACCACAAAGGATGAGTGTGAGCTTTCTGTGGACACATCTGTAAAAAAGGCGATGGTTTTGGATAAAATGAAAATTCACATGGATGTCCCTGTTAGAAAGATGCCAGTGGAAATGGTGGATTCTTATAAAGTCCCTATCACCGCAGCGGGATTAGGAGAGGAGCTTGATGTTCTCTTTGACACCAGCCGGAGAAGGGTGTTTAGAGAAAGGAAGAACATGTCACTGGATCTTGCTTACAGAAAGATTTCAAGAGAAGAGCCAGATGTTTTGTTTGATCCACAAAGAGAAGTGACACCAGGAGAAAGAAGGGGTGCCAGCAGAAAGGCATCTAGGGATGAGCTCAGTACCTACCTGGACATTCCTCATGCAAAAATGTTGAGAGAAACCGAGATTTCCTTGGACAAGCTCCCAAGACGAATTTCAAGAGATGAGGCTGAAGTTTCTGTAGGCAGTCAAGGACGAAAACTGTTCCAAGATAATAAGCAAATGTCTGTTGACACTGCATCAAGAAGGATCTCTAGAAGTGAGATTAATAGTCCTACTGAGGTTGAAAGACGAAGGCATTTCAGAGATGCTCCCAGTGGGAGGAACACTGCAGAACGAGTGGGATCTACTGTCGAGTTGCACAGAATATCACGGGATGAGCCAACTGCTTTAGACACAGGCTTTTGTGGGCAGCCTGACCTCACTTCATCATTCTTGATTGCATGGAAGCCAAAAACAGACCCACTCAACATGCTGGTGTATGATGGTATTCTTGAAAAGGCCTATCCTTCTACTAAGGCTTTGCCAAGCAGTGACATTCCCGTGTCGATCCAGGATACATCACAAGATCTAGAGGACCTGGAGAGCATGGCTCAAAAAAGTGCTCAAACCCCATTAAACACTCCACTTTTGGAAAATAAAATGGCAATGGGAGATAAGGCCAAAAAGCCCTCAAAACTTAAGAGCCTTCTAAAAAAGATAAAAGACCCATCTTCATCTTCAGAGCAGCTTCAAGGAGGACTTCAGAAGCTCTGACTTTCCTTCAGAAATTGACTGCAGAACTGACATGGAAGACAGAACTGTGAAGCAGAAGAGAAGAGGGAAATGGTTTAGGAAACATAAAGAATGTCTCATCACTCTTTTTTTTTTTTCCAAATACTGCATATGTTTTAGAGGTGCTGAGGCAGAGAGAGTGACAGTGTTGTCACGACTCAGCATATCAGGTTACTGCATGTACTGTTTCACAGCGTGCCTTAATGCTGAAATACCTGCCTGTGGACTGTTAAATGCACACATACTGTAGATACTGTTTTAAAATGCCAAAAGATATTTTTTTGTAAAAACTGCTGTATTTGTTTATATGCCTTCATATGCTATTGGCAAGAAGGAAATAAGTATACTTTTCATAGTAATATGTGTACACTGGCTCAACGTATACACAATACAGGAGGATTTATTACAACATAGGGACGAATGGTGAACAGGACCTATGGCACACCCAATGAACCGACAAAGACATGACACAAACAGGGTAGTTTTATACATATCACAACATCAGAAATCACCTGGATCTGGTGCACCCCACGATGTCAGTCCATGACAAAATATTGCCTGTATCCATGGTAAGGTATGCATTATTTGTTGATGTTTTAATAGGGAAGATAATCAAAACCTTTTAGCTGTTTGCCCATTAAGGCTGCATAGGACAAATACACTGAATGAATGATGAAATTACTAAAAAACCCACATAAATGTTTAATAAATATCTTTAAACAGCGTTTAAGCCATTAATACGGGTTTCTCTTTCCCACAAATTTTAATGAAACTCTGTATGCTGCTATATATGCAATATATATTACAATTAGGTTAGAGTTATTTATATATTTTCTTGTTTTTCAATGATAAATAACATGACATGGGCTTGAAAGGAAAAAATAAATAGCAAAACCTATGAATAAATAATCATTGGCAAAGTTTAAAATGATGTAAGTGAACCCACATCTGCTTATGCATTTGATAATGTACTAGTGTGAAGAAGGCTGGTTTTATTGCTTCTGTAGCTGTACTAAGGTCACTGAAAAGGGTTTTCTAATAATGGAGGTTATGCTGCAGCAACACAATGCAAAGAGGTGGGTGAGTCTGGACCATTTGATCAGGTGGAGGTCAGTCCCGAAGGTGCGAGACCAGCATGCACTCAAGCGTACACGCAGGACCCCTGTCAATGATCCGGGGTGGAGGCAGAGCTGGAGCAGGTGGGTGTAGAGGAGAGGTGATGACTGGTTTGAGGTGACTTGATGTGGAATACAGGACTCGTATTTTAACCAGTAAGTAATTGGGTTGATACGGTATGGGCCAATGAACCACAATGATGTAACGAAGTGGCAGTCTTGGGTGGAGAGCCACATCCTGTCACCCACTCGGAATCGCAGAATGACCGAGCGTGCTGGGCTGCGGTGTGAATCGAGGAGAAGAGCAGCATCGCCAGGGTGCCCACCAGCAGGCTCGTGATGGGCAAAGAAGTTGGCCTGGTAGCCACAGCAGACCTCAAAGGGACTTCTGCCGGTGGAAGAGGTGACCTGCAGGTTGTTGGCGAGTTCTGCCCACGGCAGGAAGCACGGACATGTCTGCTGATAGCTAGAGACAAAGCACCACAGGAATCGTCCCAGTTGCTGGTTGGCTCTATCTTTACAGAAGACATAACCCAGATATTCACTGTATTCAAGTTGTCACTGCACTTAATTTTTTTCCCTTTAAACTATTGATAAACTAATATAAAATTATTTGCACTGGATTTCACATAATTGCTTTGAACAATAAATGTGTATTCCAATGTCAGAGCATCTATAATATCACAGCTAGTGAAAAATTACTGAATTGAAGTTGGACTAATTATGCAGTCCATACCTGCTTTTATGGTTAATCATTATGAGTGAGTATGTGTTAAATATACCTTTTTTTTTTACTGCTAACACTGCCTTCTTCTCAAATGCTGTGTGTTCACAAATGTCTGATTTGACTTTCTTTGAATTTATTGTAAATAGAAATAAACTGGAGAAAATGAGACTGAATTATTTCAAACATATTTTTGTTTCTCAGCAGTGTATGTAAATGAACCCATACGTGTTCTCTGGAGATGTAGGGTCTTCCATTCCTCATTGGAGTGTAACTCTAGAGACAAACAACAAAAAGAGACATGTTTGAGCCAAAGTGAGTGAACACATGCATGCTTGTGACTTTAAAATTATACCAGGTGTCTTCCTACAGAGTACACACAGAGGAGGACCAATATGACACCACAAACTGGACAAACACAGACCAACAACAACCAACACTGGCCACAGTCACAGTCTGAAGAAAAAAAAATGTATGAATTAAAATAATTATGTATTGAGTCTTTTGCATAGTAATAAATCTGGCAAACTGCATAATAATAGTGGCAAACTGGCTATGTCCATATTTAGATTATAATACAGTACAACAATGCTTTTGAATTTCTTGCAATGCATATACAATTAAATTCTGTAAGTAATGACTCAGTGTATGTATAGACTACATACCTACCTTAAATGCATAGAAAACCCTTTGGAAATGATCCAACTTTGCATTACAGTAAATATGTCTTATTTACATTACATTAGTTAACAATGTGTACATATTAGAAAAGGTCTCTAAATATCATCATTACTTTTAAACAACACTATGGTAGTGATATTACCATGCTTCTGAATATCTTTCTTCTCAAGTCCCTTGTCATTGTCATTGTCAAAGGCACAGTTGTAAAGTCATGGATCAGATTCAGTGATGTTCTGTATCTTCTGTGTCTTATTATTAATGTTCCATGTGGTCATGTACCGAAAGGGCAGGTTCCTCTGCATGAGAAGAGATGGATCATATTTGGTCAGCTCATAAACAGGGATAACAAGAGGAGGTTGGTTCTCATGGGAGGAGTAGGGGTTTCTAAACCAGAACATCTGTTTTTCATCCAAGACACAGTCAAAGTGCTGCGGCTCCTGGTTGGACCCTCTGCTCCATCACTTTTCCACTGCCCTGTCCACAAAACACTGCACCTGGTGGAAGGCAGACAGACGTCAGGCTCACAGACAGCTTCCCTCAGCTTTAGAAAATTGAAACGATGAATGGTTGAAAAAATTGAACATGAGGGCTGTGAATGTGACACTCAGCTCTTCCATTTTTTTGTGTCACACATAAACAGATTTCAGTCATGAATTTATAGTGACGAAAAAGCTCATATCAATGGAAAATGTTGACCTCTGAACTAAAGTAACAGGGTCATGGTGGTGAACATTGAGGTTAA
Organism: Denticeps clupeoides; assembly: GCF_900700375.1. NCBI lineage: Eukaryota > Metazoa > Chordata > Actinopteri > Clupeiformes > Denticipitidae > Denticeps > Denticeps clupeoides. The sequence goes on along the minus strand of NC_041710.1, from coordinate 22,968,676 downwards.
GTACCCTCTTTTAACGGGAAAACATAGTTCATGTTGTTTCTGTAAGATGAATGCGGCTGACCTTACAGCATGTGGCTTTACAGTGTTTGGGGATTTTGTCGCTGTCAGTAATAAATGAACATGAATACACAATATGAAATAAACTGTAATGTAATTACTCAGCTATTGCACTTCATATTGTAACAAAGGAGGTGATTTATCAAAATAGATTTTAAACAACGGATTTAATGTTAAATGTTGATTGGTTAAACGTCAGCTGTTAATTGTCTTGGTGGTGGAGAGGCATTCAAATAAGAATTTTATAATGCATGTGCTCCGTACATTTATCTTATCAAACTAATAGGCGAAGGCAATGGAACAAAGGAAAATAACGCCAGAGCTGCCTTGCTCAGCGATCGTGCCGTTTTCCGCCACTAGGTGGCGCAAATGCTACATTATTCAATTTTCATTAAATAAAACTACACTGACCGGAATGCCCTACTGAAAGCTTAGCTGGCTGACCAATAGTATTTGAAAGTCACTTTAACATCTTCTTTAGCTGTTTGTACCTACATATTAGCATTTTAATTCATTTTTTTTGTAAAATAGCGTAATTTCATTAACACTTAGATTCTGTGTTTTAATGGCGCTGAGGCACATGGGAATTATCGCCTTGGGCCTGTTTGTGCAACCAGGATTTCACAGTATGTTATCAGGAATTAAATCAAGAGAAGATGTGTCACATCCCTGTCTCCCCATCTGCGCTGCACGCGCCTTAACTCCAAACCAGGGGCTCATTTCCCAAATCAAGCTGTACGCTTGCTTCCAACTATGTTAAGCGGTTAGCGTAATGAGCAACTACGCCCTCGGGAAGTTGTCCCCAGGGCTTTACGCTTTACTCCTTGTCGTTGTTCCTCGCCGTTCAGCCTCGTCATTTCAGCTCTGTTCTACAGTGAATGTGAATATGAGGTGCTTGGGTCTTTATTCTGGTGGTAGTAGCCTAGTGGGTAACACACTCGCCTGTGAACCAGAAGACCCGGGTTCAAATCCCACTTACTACCATTGTGCCCCTGAGCAAGACACTTAACCCTAAGTTGCTCCAGGGAGACTGTCCCTGTAACTACTGATTGTAAGTCGCTCTGGATAAGGGCGTCTGATAAATGCCGTAAATGTAATGTAAATTCTGGTACTACTACTACCAGGGATTAAAAACAGTTAAAAGAACTAGCTACGACATCTTTACACGTGACACAAACAATTTCAGCAATTTTCTCATCTACACCTCATACATGGACAACAGGTCTTTAAATCTATCCCATACTGTCTAAATATTTAGCCACCTTACAGCCAAATTGCTAAACGATCCAGACCTGCTATGAATGTGAGATAAATTAAATGAAAACTTAGATTAAATTTGAACTAATTGCAGCGTCATCATCCCATATAGCTACAAGCACTACTACTGCTACTACCCATAATAATTAGTACACTAATTTACATTTTGTCTATATTCTACTATGTACATTTTGACTAGGATTTTTTTTCGCAATTATTGGAATGTTAAAATAGTCTGGGTATGTTGGATTGAATCTGTTGTCTTTTTAATTATTACCTCGTAAGCCATGCCTTCGTCTGTCCTGCACACTGCACCCAGCTCTGGTGCAACAATTACAATCTCAACACCCACGCAGCCCTCAGGCCCAAACCTGCACTGGACAGAGATCAAACTTTTAGCCTAAAATTCCATAGAAGAACTGCAGTTACTCTAGAAAAAACTTCCTACTGCGGTTTGAATAAAATTTCCTTTTTAAATGCCATTAGATGTGACTTTCCAAGTTAATTTGACCTCAATTTGCCATGTAAATTCATAAGGCAGAACAAATAATAACTCCCTGAGGGTCGGCCTGCTAAATTCCCGCGGCTCACTGTTTGTAGGGGTTTTGACCCGAGGACAGGGCAGCACCAGATAAAGCTGTTTGACTCTCTGGGTGGTATGGGGGCAGCTGCTGTCTATCACAATTTATTGTAGGGGTGTCAGCTACACCAGCCCGAAGGATTGCGTTTAGCCATTAGCCCTATTTCTAATTGAATCACGTCACCACTCGCTCTCCTCATTAAATGTGTTTAATGGTGAACTCACAGCCACTCACACAAACTGTGGTGTTGGAAGCTGCCTTCCAGTTTATTAACTCCGAAGAATGGGGGCGTGTGCACACACGCACACACACGCAATCAGTAGAGAATGGGAGCATGAAATATTTGAACAATTAACACTGAAAAGGAAATAATGTGAAAATCAGGACAAATGAGGGAAATCATTCCTTGACTTTCTCCGTAATGAAAATTCTGCATGTTATTCTTTTGATCGTCAGGAGAGAAATGGTTGGAACTTTCCCACAGAATCATGCATTTCTGGTTGTTACCTAGATGTTAACTCTGCACTAAACCTATTTCAGTTCATTTTATTTACAGCGTTTATCAGATGCTCTTATCCAGTTACAAGGACAGTCCATGGTTAGTTGTCTTGCTCAGCAACCATTTTTGTGGTGCTATAATAGAAATAGTACATGGGGGCATGTACTAATAAAGAACGGCTTGCCATTGCCACCCAGCCATTTTTGTTGAGGTCCAAACAACGAACTGTGGTAGTTTAAATCAGGCGTCCGGCAGATCTCATACACCCTACATCCTCATTCTGGATGATTTAAACCCCCTCTAGGCAAGTAGATGCCAGTGTAAGTGTGTCCCTTCTTTGTACCTTGTTCACAGGGATGTCAGTGGACATCACACACGCTACCAAACCGAACCGGCTGCCGAAAAGGCGCTCTGACATTTGCAAACATTTCTGCATTTGAACGTCTTACATTTCAACCCTTTTCAAACACCCTTTTGAGTGTGTGTGAAGTCTTTAAATTCTGACAGATGACTTTTTTGGGGGGGAGGGGGGGGGGGGGGGGGGGGGGATTGGTGGCAGTGGTGGCCTAGCGGGTGAGGAAGCAGACCCGTAATAGGAAGGCTGCCGGTTTGAATCCCAAGCCGCCAAGGTGCCAACTGGCACACACTGCTCCCCACGTGCCTGTCATGGTTGCCCACTGCTCACCAAGGGTGATGGTTAAATGGGATCACTTTCGCTATATTTTTATAATGTATCTGGGTTCCTTTTATTTAGCTTATTACATCTCTCATCTCTCTTTAGTAAATCTGTACGTTTGCAGTGCTGTATGCTTTCTAAAGTAGTCGATAACATTAACAGACAGGATAAAAAAAGGACCATGCACTTGTAAGCACTAAATAATGACACTTTCATGCCTTCCCTCCTTCTCCTCCCGTCTCTGCGCATTAACCCCTGTGATGCCCTTTTCAATTTTTGACACAAATCCCAGTTGATGTTTCTTCTCGCACACCAGTAATTTAATTATGAGCCACGCTGCATCACATCCAGCCAGTGCCACTGCCCAAAAGCCCCTGCGGGCTGAAACGTGTTAAAGGAAGGTAGGACAAACATGTGGGGGGGGGGTAGATAGAAATGAGGAAACGAAAAGAAAGAATTGACCTGCTTGGAAATGTTTGACGTTTTGGCGGGTTTTTTTTTTTTTTTGGGGGGGGGGGGGGTCTTCCTGTCTACACCTGGGCTAGACGTCTTCGATGTGCACACCTTGGCTAGCCTGAGTTGAGCTCGAGCACCATGAAACGAGACGTGGGGTGTCCGGCTGAGGTCAACCCTTTCGTTTTTTTACGAGAATCCCGTTTGTGCTGTTCCTTTTTTGGTCTTAAAAAGCCTTTATTTTCCTGTGTGTTATTTTTCCTGCGCAGAAGCTGAGGCGAAATTGCAGTGAAAAGACTGAAAAAAATAAGTGTGCCAGGAAGAGGGGAGCGAGCGGAAATAAAGCAGAGGGGGTGCCGGCTCGTACTTACTGCCGGGTAAAATCACCTTTAAAAGGTTCCTATCGTGGAGCTGCACAAAGAAGCTCACACATCGAGTAAGTGTGTCTCCACCAGAGCGGCCTTTTTCCTCCACCTATTCTGTCTTAGCAACGTAAGTCGCCGCGTGTAGGCCGGGGTGGGGGTAAAATGAGAGACACTAAAGATCCCCCCACCCTTCTCTCTTTGTAGATTTCGGAAGGAAGCGTCGGGCATTAGTTACTGTTGAAGAAGACACGAGTGGCATTAAAAATGAATGAATGAGCCCCTTTCTCTCTCTCTGAATCACTGTGAGATGAAAGGAAATCAGCTGAAGGGGTAAGCGCTGTGGCGGCGGACCCTTATTTATGAACATTTGAAGCGGTTGCAGGGAATGTGAACCCCGGTAACCACGCTCAGGAAGGGGGTTTCCCCGGGACCCGCCGCAGTCCGTTTGGCGGAGCTTCTCTCTGACATGATCGCACCGATCCCTCCGCGGTCGGAGGGGCCTTGCAGAGGGGCAGGGGTGATATAATCACATGTGATACGCCTCTCAGCCCCCCAGAGATCGGCACATTATGGTGTCACTCCAGTTTAAGTCTTCCTCCTCGCCTCTCCATCGTCTCTGTGCGGACTATTAATTGAAAAGAGAAATCTTGAGCAAGAAGCAGCGCATTGTGGTGTTCGGATGAGGCTAAAGGACCGAAGTGCCATTCTGATTCATATGTGTTGATCGAGCTCAGATTCACGGGCGAAGGCTGCCTTGTTCGGTCCCTCAGTTCGTGTTTTTTTATTACAGACTCTTTCAGCCGCCTGTATCCATGTACACAGGAGCTTTATATTTATCTTGTCTTTCTAGCTCGCTTTAACATTTGATTTTTTCGCAACCAGACAAAGGCACAAGAGCTCAAATGAAATGAAAGAGCTGAGCAGATGAAAGGAGGGAAACGATGGCGAATAAAAAGAAAAGTAGAGAAAACGGCAAGGTGCGCCGAGCCCTCAGCGGCCGGTATTAAAGTTGACACAGAAACGAGAGCGGAGCTGAGATGCTCCCGGACTCGTGCTTCTGCGGCGCAGCCATGTCCCGGATCGCCTCCCATCAGTCATTCGGTGGGAGGCCTGGCTGGAACTTGATTGACGCCGTGTTTAGAGCTTGGTGCACGAGAGCTGTGGGGAGAGCCTCCTGAAACGTGTGAATTGATGCGTGAGGGTGTTTGTGAGTGGGGCTGGTGGCAGAGCAGATGGTGAATCTTTTTTTTTTTGTTGAGAGCATAGTCTTGTGCTGATAGGCGTGTAGCTTAATGTACGCAGCCATGACATGCTGCAAAAACCCCAGCTCCAATCCTCCATTATGTATTATGGATGCAATTAAAGGCAAAGTTCACAAAAGAATACAAAACACAGACTTTTATTTAATATTAATTAGAGCAATGGGGGTCATCAACCCACTTTCTAAAAGGTCCATCCAAAGACAATCAAAATCCTCACTCTTTACCAAATGTCTCGCTATGACAATAGTGAAGCTGCTATAACAACTTCAACTCAATTGCAAAGACACATCGCACCGCAAATATATACCCTGACTGCGATACGCCGTTATACTGATTTAACAGGCAGAAATTATACTGTACTAATACAAATAAAAATGTGCACTATGAATCACAGACTAATTCTATATATGAAACTACCGAACAACACGCTCGCTCTCGCCCAGAGACAGGCTTCAGATTCAGCTACTGAGCCGCTGCTGTCGGGGCTCTGGCTGACCCCCCCCAATTGCGCAGGGTCTTTGATCTGTCACAGAGGCCTGCGCCGGCAACACAATGGCTGAATTCACTGTGCTTCACGCTGCGCGGAGAGAGAGAGAGAGAGAGAGAGGTCTCTCTATCAGAGGCTGCTTTAGAAGCCGACATGGGCCGACCAGGGTTCCTGCTCAGAACAATGATGCTGTCACACGCTTTTCCATTCTACAAACAGCACAGAGAAACATATACGGTACGGAGCCTTTATTGGGACAAGTCGGCACACGACAAATTCATTAGAAGACTAAGGCTAGATTGTTCCTTTATTCACCTGCTTAAAACATATTAAAACAATACCTGAGCCAATAGATATTAACTGGCTTTCCGACCACATCTGGGGAGGAGGGGTCGGACCGTGTTTTCTTTTGATCTTGTATGCTGTCGCCCTTGGTTTTACTTCTCGATTAGGGGTCACTAAGAAGCGCTTGTTCTCATGGCGCTTTCACACGTTCCTGAATTAGTTTTGTTGTTTGGAACCCTTGTGCATTTTAACCAGAAGTTGGTTTCCTTTCACACAAATGCCATTCAGACCTGGCTGCTAATTGAATGTGCCGAGAACTAAATGAAAAGGTGATCACCTTCAGATGAAGCATGAAAGCAATTAAAACTAATAAAGGAAGTAACAAGCTTTCAGCACAAGTCTAGACCAGATGCAGGGCTTGCTGGCTTGTCGGGGTGATGGGCAGATAGACCAGCAGCTGGACACCCCTCATCGAGACAGGGACGTGTTTAAAATCTCCAACACGGGAATGAGCAGCCCAGTGTGAAAGTAAATGAAGTGAAGCAGCAGTATTTCAGCGTGCATGGGGAGCAAAGATCAGGAGACAATGACCTTCATAGAATTCAGGGGACAAAACAGAGGCGGCTGCCTGTTGTGTCTTTCAAGGCCGTGGTGGTCTGACAGGAAAGTTACGTATCATTATTATTACGACTGCTACTTAAGCAGGTAAATTCATGTTGGTTTGTTTTTTTCTCATATTAAAACACATTATGTTCGTGTTATTGTCAGTTTATGATGTATCATGGTGTACAGTTGTGTATTGTATACAGTGTTGGGAAGGTTACTTTTAAAATGTATTCCACTACAGATTACAGAATACATTTCCCATTAAGTTACTCAATGTGAGTAACATATTCTGGATACTACTTAATTTTAAACTTTATTGTCATGCTTTTTACAACTACATGAATGTAGCAATAACAGATAATAAAAAAGACGGTGTTTTTTCCTTAGCCATTTCTTTATTTATAAAGCTGAAAAGTGGAAGAGTATTAGACAAACATATTCCATCACTTAGTTAAAATAAAAAGTAGCCTTGCACAAGGAAAAAAAAAATATAAAAAGGTAATATATAAACCAATTCTCAAAAATGAAAAAGATACTTTTTTGGCATTTACTGTCAATATTATTCGTCCACAAATAATTTCAGAATACTAAAGCTCCTTCAATAGAAATCAGATATTCAAACTTGATGTGACAATGACACTTTAAACCTTGCCACCAGATATAATTTTAAACACATGCCATTTAACAAAGGCATGCAACAAGAACCATCTACGGTGTCAGTGCTGAACTGTTTGGTTGGTTGGAAAACTTAAATCCCCTCCCAAAATCCAATAATTGGCTGACAATTGCCATAAACATATGAGGTGCTGCTTTTCTAATGCTTGCAAAAAAACAAACACTAAGTTTAGAAAAGAATGAGGTTACCAGCCTTATCAGTGAACAACACCAAGATATTTTCAGCAACCTACCTACATCTGTTCCACTTAGTCTACAGTCCAGTAAAGGTGGTTGTAATGCAGCAAGAGCACCTGTTCAAAGTGTTTGTCTGTCATGCGGTTACGGTGTGGGGTGAAAACAAGTCCTCCGTGGCTAAAGAGACATTGGACAGGAGCACTAGACGGAAGAGTCGTATTGTATTTTAAGAAGAGGTCTCTGATCACTGGATATGCCTTTATTCAGGCCAATGTTTTACCTGAATCTTTAAGACACCTCTGTAGACACCTCATCCTCCGCTGTAGACCAGGTCATCTGTGGACTCCGAAAACTGAAGAAGTTGTCGTCATCATCTTCTGAAGCATGTCCAGTGGTGCTGGCATCATTAGAAGGTTCTGAGTTGAGGAGATGAGCCTTTTGGACAGATGGCACATATCTGGCAACACATTTTACAGCCCAAAGCATGTTGCTGCTCACTGTTACGTCCCTGGACGTATGCTCCCACGTTTTCTGTGTGTCTGGCTGTGTTTTTTGCGTTCTGTCCGTTTTAGGTTGACTTCGTGGGAGGAGTTGAGGCCTACCAGCTCCATCTGTCATTGGTCACCTCCACCTATTTAAAGAGACTTCAGATGGTGTTCGGGAGTTCCCCAGTGTCTGCTAGGCCCTTATGCTTTTGGGAGGTCCCCAGGGTCCATGGAGATCTGCATGGAGCTCCGTTGGGGATCTCATTCGTGTTTCTTGTTGCTTTGTGTGATAGACCCTTTGTTGTTAGTCTGTTAGCTGTTAGCCTGTCATTTTGGTAACCTGTCATTTGGTAATTTGGTAACGTGCCGTTTTTTGTAACTTGTATGTGTTTTAGTTATCCCTGCTGTTATCCCATCCCTTCCTTTAGGCTGTTTTGATGTTGGTTAGCTGTCCTGAGTCCTCTGTCTTATTGAACCTGTTAGCACACTGTAAATAAAACCACTGTTTGTATCGTTTGTTTGGTTGCATGTGTAACAGTGGACATCCTCCTCTCCACACCCTTGTTGCGTTTCTGAGACCCCTAGACTTAGGAACGTGACAAATGGGGGCTCGTCCGGGATTGTTTTTATCCTTGGTTTGGTGTTTGTGAGCAGAATCATATATCCGGTAAATTAGGGTGTCTCTTGGGGTCTTTGCTGTGGCAATGCCCTCCCTGCAGAGCACCACTTTTGTTATTTTGCTTTGTTATTTTTCTTTTCTTTCTTTTGGAGCTAATCCGGGTGGGGGTACACTGTCACACGGACAGCCTCAGCTTGAGTCTGACCGGGGAGACGTTCGGCGTTCAAAGTTGCCTCCAATCGGTACCCTCCGAAGAGCAGATAGGTTAAGGTAGCTTGTGTTAGGCATGTTTAGGACCGGATTTACAATTTTGCTGTTGTGTTTGTGGCCTCAAGTATACGTTCGGTGGAGAGAAGTTTGTGTAGGCTTGGGTGGTTGTTAGTATTCAGCTTTTTGTTTTTTTGGCGTACAAGTTTGTGTGGGGTAGTTGATCTGTTGTGTACACATGTGTGGGTCTAAAGTTAGCACAAGATGCATTTTGTGTGTGGTGGCTGTGTTTGTATCATTTGTGGACATTCGTTAGTGCTCCTTCTGCATTCGTTCGGCACAGTGTTTGAAAGAGACGCTGTTTGAATTGCCGTGTGGTGTTCGCTCACTCTCAGTAGTGAGGTTCTTCGGCGGAAGGAAACACTGTTTCAGTTGTGGAGCGTGTTGGTCAATAGGAACGTTTTTCCCAGCCCTGCCTGCTGATGTACTCTCGTCAAGCATTTCTGCCGATCTGGCGAGTGACTCTGATGCGGATGTAAAAATCTGTGAGTGCTTATTGGAGAAGCGCGAGTGGCTTGATTCAGCGAGAGTTTGTCCAGAATGCGAATACCGTAACTACGGGCTCGCAAGATGGTGCAGGAGCTTAAGCTTTTGCCAATTGGAGTGTCAGCATGAGCTTGAGCTCAGAAAGTTGGAGCAGGAGGTTGGAATGGAACGTGACTAAGTACCAGAGTAAGCACTGAGTGTGCTTTTGTGTAAAGCTCCCGTTCGGGTTAAGTCTAGGACTGCTGTTGTATGGGGTGCGTCTGTTTGTGGGCCTACTGTCTCTTAGGTTATTAGTCCCCAAGAGCAGTGTGGAGTACCCAGTTCGCCCTATTATTTTTCCCCATCACTGACATTTTTGCATTTCTGTGGAAGTGGGGGAAATATTTCATTTGACCATAGTTTGCTTAAGTTTTGCCTTATTATACAACCACCAGCATTTTTGCTTTTGAGTATACAAATTGTTGTCCACTGCTTGTTTTTGGACCTTCGAAAAATTTAGATGTGAGATTCGTTGAATAGTGCAGATATTGTATTTGAGGGACAATGCTTTATCTTGTGCACTCTTGGATCAACCGAAGGGTTGATATTTGGTGGTGGTGGGGGTGTTACGTCCCTGGACGTATGCTCCCACATGTTCTGTGTGTCTGGCTGTGTTTTTTGCGTTCTGTCCCTTTTAGGTTGACTTCGTGGGAGGAGTTGAGGCCTACCAGCGCCATCTGTCATTGGTCACCTCCACCTATTTAAAGAGACTTCAGATGTTGTTCGGGAGTTCCCCAGTGTCTGCTAGGCCCTTATGCTTTTGGGAGGTCCCCAGGGTCCACGGAGATCTGCATGGAGCTCCGTTGGGGATCTCATTCGTGTTTCTTGTTGCTTTGTGTGATAGACCCTTTGTTGTTAGCCTGTTAGCTGTTAACCTGTCATGTGCCGTTTTTGGTAACTTGTACGTGTTTTAGTTATCCCTGCTGTTATCCCATCCCTTCCTTTAGGCTGTTTTGATGTTAGTTAGCTGTCCTGAGTCCTCTGTCTTATTGAACCTGTTAGCACACTGTAAATAAAACCACTGTTTGTATCGTTTGTTTGGTTGCATGCGTAACAGTGGACCTCCTCCTCTCCACACCCTTGTTGCGTTTCTGAGACCCCTAGACTTAGGAACGTGACATCACTATTGACTTAAGAGTGAAACTCTCCACATCAGAGCAACCGGTAAAAAAAAACACACACACAGAATCGAAAGTTGAATGACTTTAATGACATGATTATAAAAATGCATGAATTAATTATTTCTCGCACTCATACTGTACTTGGAGAAAATGGAACATTTTTCGGAAACTTTGGTACTATTACGCTCAGTATTACGCACAGTATTACTGTCAGGATTGACTGCAGCTGGGCTCATCACCTGTACCCAATCCTGACAGCACATAAAAGCCGGAGATTTCCGACCCTTCGGAAGGGACGACATTTTCGTGGACTTGGTGCACAAACTTGAATTTCGGTTCTATGTTTTGAGTTCAGGCCACACGCCTGCGGGGCTTGTCTTTGTTGTTCCGGTTTATTTCTCTTTTCAGCCACCGCGCCATTGTTTATTTGTATTTATTTATTTATTGTTTATTAATAAAACCCCCTTCCCAGCATGTCCTGCCTCTGTGCTTCCTTCCCCCCCACATCAAGCGGGCGTGACAATTACGCGCAGTATTACACACACTTGTGCTTGCTCTGGAACGGGCAGATGGCTTTTGCCCATTTTTTGGCCATTTTTTGCCCACAGGTCATCCTGGTGGCAGCGGGTGCAGATCAGACCACCGTGTAACAAAGTAACTGTATACAGTTAATACAGTTACTCATATTTCAAATTCTAAATACGTAACACCGGTACATGTATTCCGTTAATCCCCAACACTGTACAAATTGAATAATGGTTAATTGTATTTATTTACTGAATATTTAACCATATTCGGTATCAGTGTCTTTTCTTTCATTGCAACCATAAAACCCCAGAAGATCTGAACTACTGTTTATCTCTGCTGATTTCTACCGACACCAGGATCTTAAAATCTCCCTGGACAAATCTCCACTCTCTCCTTCTGTCACTGCATGCAACTTTAGGGTAACCATGGACAATTCCCTCTCCTACTCATCTCCCATTACCAATCTCTCTCGCTTGTGTTAATTCCTTGTGTTAAAGCCAAGGAAGGGTCATCAACCTCCTACCTCAGATCTTTCATCATTCCTCACTCTAAACCTTGAACTCTCCAATACACCAGCACTGCTCGACTGGTACAACCATCTTCCAAGGAAAGCTTCTCAGTCTTGGCTCCTAGGTGGTGAAATGAACTTGTACTAGATGTTGAAACTGCTTAATCACTTATGATCTTACAAAAATAAAGCTCTAAACTATATTTAATAATAATAATTGGGTTCTGAGTTATTAATCTAATGGTATTTTTGCAGGTCTTAGTGAAGCAAATAAAGGATTTCAATGATAAGACATCTTAATGGATTTATGTAAGTCACTCCGGATAAAATCAGCAGCCAAATGCTGTAAATGTATGTAAAATGTAAAGACAAATCCCAAAAGTTAATAAAACATTCAGTTTCTAATTCGAAGATCAAAGTCTCATGTAAACTGTGTTAATAGATCACCACACCTCTCCTGCACTGATCTTGTGCTTGCTCTTTACTAAAATGTACTGGCTGTGTCTGTGGTCATTAAATTAAACAATGAACTGGGCACCCAAACTGGCAGATGGTGACCTGACACTAATTTGGCCAACTTAGTAAATGCAGGCCCATAAGTACAGGTTGCGATGGGGCTGGACTCTCATGCACTTAGTTTAAATTCACTTGATGGGCACTTAATATGCAGGTCCTTTTGTGTTCGTTAAGAGGGTATCTGAGGTACTTCACTCCTGCCCTTTCTAATGAAGGCTGGCAATTCTGAAACCTGACCTTTTAGTACCAAACGGGCCTGACTTAAACATCTCTTTTGCTCCCTTTGAATTTTCTTGTTGAAGAGACAATTATCTTTATGTGCTGAGACCTTATTTCTTACTGAAAGAGCGTGGAAGAGAGAAGATTGGAGAAGGTGAGATAAAAGATTAGAGCAAATGCTCATTTGAGCGGTGGACGTATTCTCTGTGAAGTGTCTAGATTTGTTTCTTTCTTGTAGTATGCATTGTGTCGAAGTGGATCTGAGCACCTTGCATGTCTAATGCTGTACAATGCTGGCCATTCCGTTGCCTCTGTGATGGAATATACTAATAATGCATACTTTTTCCTGTACATTAAAATAAGTGTTTTTGTGTGTTGATGTTGATATTACGTTTTGTATTATTGCAGCAGCTTTATAATTTACCTATAATACCTTTGTATTCAATGTTACTGTTTTGTATTTAATGTTACTTGTATGGGTCTGAGAGTAACGTAATTTCAATTCTCTGCATGTCCTGTACATGTGGCAGAATTGACAATAAAGCTGACTTTGACTTTGATAATTGTAATTACAATTGTTGCTGTTTTTGTTTCTGCATCAGGAGAATCACAGGTTTGTGCATTTGACATTTCACCAAATTTACTGAAACAATGAAATTATTTCTGATGACTTCATACTAATGTAAGGTGGTCATGGAAACTGTATTTGTCTAGTTGTGTAAACCTGAAGCAAATAAGTGGGAATTGTGTTAAATTTACATGCAAGTGAATAAAAATGTATATGTAATTGAATAAAATGCTAATACATATTCAGAATACAAACAATAAGTGATTGTGGTCAGTTCATGTGACTTCTTACAAGGCAGTATAAAGAATGTTGCATACTTATTTAATACATTAGCTGTGAAAAGAAAAAAATCTGTAGGTCCAAATGTGGATATAGGTGACAGCGAATGAAGTGTTGAATAAAATGTTGAATTCACCACCCTTGAATATTGCAAAAAAAAACAGAGGCCCACTGGATGTGGGGTTGATGGATGGTGAGCCACAGGTTGCCCAGGACCACGGCCACATCTGAAGGCCACACCCCGAGACCTCATGGTTGGGTTTAGTATGGAGCGGTGTGGTCTGAAACATTACTTGCCCCAATCCCAGGGGCTGTCCGTATAAACCCATGAAGAATGTGGGGGATCAAAACGGGTGGAAGGGAACTCGAGGAAGGTGGCCAGATCGACGTCCAGCAGATTCATGTCCACCGCGGAAACCACCGGCACGCACCCCTGGTGTTGATCAGTGGTGGGTGTTGTCCAGCTCAGCGTGAACAGGAGGGTGCACCTGGGGGAGAGAACCCGGGAGGCAGAGCTGGGGTTTTCAGGGTTCACCAGGGGGTTCTGCGGTGAACCGACACTACGTCAGGATCCGCGACAGCCTGCGGCATAGCCGTCGATCAGTGGCAGGAGAGTCCATCCAGACATCCTGGGCAGTGACACAGGTGACGGCTGAACCGAGCTGCAGCTTCGCTTTGTTGCTGCTGCAGGTCCTGCTGTTGTTGGAGTTGGTCAAAGTACAGCTTGCAGCGAACGAGAAGAAATACGGCATATGACTTCGCTTTGTGTGTTTGTTCTGCGCCACCATTTATGCTATTTGTTGTCTGGGGCATGGAGTCCTTCTGGGTGGACGAAGTCAGGGCTGCCCTGCCGTCCCCTAATAAAGCAATCAGTGTTTATTTTAAAAGTATTGTATCCAAATTATTGTACATCTCTATAAATTTACTTTAATTTACTTTACTTGTCAGATGCTTTTATCCAAAGCGACTTACAAGGAGAAGACACCAGCAATTGTGAGTAGCAAAACAAAGAACCCTGATAAGCCTAATAGGCCTGATAGGCACCATAAATTCATTTGGTTCCATTGTATTAATACAGTAGCCATATTGGACAAAGACATGGTCTGGTCTTTCATATATGAGGGGGTTAACTCAGCTTTATTCAGCATTATTGTACTGGGATACAGTGTCTAAAATGTAATGAACCAACAGTATTATCCCTTTACCCATGGGTGTGGGTGAGCCAGAGACAGGATCAGAGATCTACACCCCCTCCCTCTAAATCATTACCTTTCATTGTGATGAGGACATGCCATCTGTTTCTCTATTTGTGAGCTGCACCCAAAACCTTCTCCTAAGTGTTAATCATCATAACAAGGACATGTTGTCTGTCGGCATGTCTCAATTAAAGACACCGCAACCCCCACCTCGATCTTGCTGGAACATGACACAATCCAGCAGCACCTTTAATTGTTCATGCAGCAATTTTCACAAAAGTGTAGGCAGACACCTCTGACATCTTTCCAATTAAACCCCAGCAGACAGCTTGAGTAGCCGAGTGTCAGGTCTCGGCGCTCCACGCCGCCCGGCTGCGGCCTTACGCCCACCTCAGTTAAAGTCCCCGAGAAGGAGGTGGGTAGAGATGCGGCGCGTTTTGTGTTAATAGGCGACGCGGGCTGTGTTAAATCACATAATTGCTGTCACGCGAGACAGGCCTTCTAATGAAACATGCTGTGAGTCGAATGCAGGCCTCTGGAAAAAAAATCTTGACGTTTGCCGTGTCAGTCGTGTTCGACGGGCCACATTGTTTATGGGGTACGGTGGAGCTGCTGTGCTAGCGCACAGATTGACAACGTGTGTCTGTTCAATGTGCTTGAGAAAATGGAGCTCTTTGTTTTTCTGTGGTGGCAAAGTGCTGTTGTAATGACACCCCTAACAGCCCCAGCAGAATGAAAAATTGTAAAGTACTACAAAAGGAGAAAAAAAACAGTCCGGGATAATTTCCACACTTCCCTTTCACACAATTGAGCTCATGAATGTTCAAAACACCGCAACAAATGGCCGTTGTGGTGCAAGCAATCAATTTCCTGTGTGCTCATTGTTCTACAGCCATGCAGGGGGGGTGGGGCCTGCTGTGTAGGTGAGAATGATAGTACAGTCATTCACCCATGTGATTCTGTGCATCTGCTGTGTGAAAATCCGCAGAATTGTTCGCTCAATTTAACGTTAACCTTTGGTGAAGGAAATCCTTTGATTTCACTTTCTCTTCACAAAACTCACACACACACACACACACACACACACATACACAAGAGCCTTGGAGGTAGCCTTGGTGCCTGACCGCTAGTTCAAATGCTAGAGAAAAAACTTTTTTTTTTTTCGGTCACACAAAAAAAAATTAGTCATAAAAGCCATATATAATTCATGGACTCGTTTTTAATCGCACCCTCAGTCATGCTGGACCCAGGTCTGGACTGGACAGATGTGTTTAAATGTTTAATTCATTACCAGATGTCAGAAGTTCCAGAATTACCAGAATCATTTAAAAAAAATGATTTTAAACGCGCCATTACGCGATCATTAAAAAGTGAAAGGCAGATGTTTATCGGGAGTTTCCGCTGACATGAGGTTCCTGCCAGTGTCCTGTACAAGCCTACAGCTCTGATTAGTGCAGGATCAGGCGATAAGATGCAAAGATGCAATTGGCAAAGATAATCTGTTTTCTTTTTGCCTTGTACCCACGGAAAGGACCTTAATTAGCAGAGTTTTTTTATGTTTCACTGAGTCAGACTTGTGCTCTTCCTCATCATCTAGGATATACCACCTTCTTCTCATCTGCCTCCTGGCCCACTCACACACACACTCACACACACAAATGATTTCTAATATGATCAAAAAATACACTGTACATATCAACCAGCATATTCCACTTTCACGTGATAAATGGTCTATATCCATCCACCCAGGCCCACTTATTACAGGGTATAAGAAAACTAACAAAAAAGCAATTCTTTCCCAGAAACAAACCTGCACACACACATACAATGGCCACTTTCACATCAGCAATTAACCGTGCATGACCTCTTATGTGAACTCCTGCCCCATGGCGCTAACCTTGTACATGTGCACACATGTACAATAATTCATCAGAACAATATTTTAAATTACTAACAAGCATCAGTCTTTATACAGTGTGCCAGAACCTGGATGCATTTTGTGTTAAAGCAATGGGGAAAAAAACACAGCTTCGGCAGACTATGTGACGTTTTTTTTGGATCCATGCACTTACCAGTGGAACAAAAATAACGGTGAAGAACATTGTCACACTTTTTTTACTCTAACACACATATCGTATGACTCCACGCATAAAAACCCAAACAGTGTAAAGTTTCTGCTTGTGACTAAAACACAATACCAAGGAAAGGTAAATGGAGCACCGCCTTTTCCAGGTCACCATGCTCTCTGCCATATCCGACGTTGCCCAGCATCTCCAATGGAAGCCGCAGTTCACCTTTTTTTCCTTTAGGCCCCTTTTAGGTGGTTCGTGTGAATAAAAGCTCACACATTTACCCTTCTGACTGTGCACAGCTGTCCTTAACTAATAAGACTTCATTGCGATTTTTTGTATGTCGAACGTGTTGTTTGCATCAACACTGTGATTCCCTTACATCAGCTTCATTTTCCTCTTATTTTCATCCAACAAAATGCTTGACCAGTGACAAGGTATTCCCAATAAAAAGGGAAGTGATTGTCATTGTGAGACACTGCAGCACAGCACATGGTGACACATCGAAATTTGTCCTCTGCTTTTAACCATCACCTTGAGTGAACAGTGGGCAGCCATGACAGGCGCCCGTGGAGCAGTGTGTGGGGACGGTGCTTTCCTCAGTGGCACCTCAGTGGCACCTTGGCGGTTCAGGATTTAAAGCCGCAACCTTCTGATTACGAGTCCGCTGCCTTACCCGCTAGGCACTAGGTGCCCAGGTACTTACATTTTTTCTCACCTTGAGTCTGGCGCATTAGCAGAATGCTTGTTTAAACCGCAAATGGTAAATTGGCATTTACACCTTCCCCCCTACCCCCCAACCCCGAATATTAGATTTACAAAGATGTCTCCGATATTTCGAAGTCTTTGCATAATAGACTAGTGTGAGTGTTGCCCATGTGCAAACGCTGTGATTCGCATTTTAATTATCACTTTCTCGACTGAGTCTTGACATCCTTGTCATTGCAGTAATTAAAATTGAAGCGCTGCGTCTCTGTGTACAGCTGGCAGTCAGCGACAACAGCAGCGACTCTGGCAGCATGTGCTGCTCTAACTCATCCATTCAGTGTCATTCCGTCCCTCCAGCCGTTTCGGCTCCGCGATTCTCTCATCCCGCTCCAGCCGTCCTCCTCAATTATATCCCATTTCAGATAAGCCCATTTCTCTGTACGGTA
Organism: Denticeps clupeoides; assembly: GCF_900700375.1. Classification (NCBI taxonomy): domain Eukaryota; kingdom Metazoa; phylum Chordata; class Actinopteri; order Clupeiformes; family Denticipitidae; genus Denticeps; species Denticeps clupeoides. The sequence goes on along the minus strand of NC_041710.1, from coordinate 22,951,242 downwards.
GAATAATGTTGCAGATGCTGTTTATTACAAGATGAACAGTGTTGTGGCAGTTACCACAACAACCACAATGACATAGTAGCAATCAGAACAATACAAATAACCATTTAAAAATCATTTGTATTGCTGTCATTTAATTGAAAAAAACAACAAATCAATCTCAAATTTTGCAATGATTTATTGCAATTATTTCTTAAGACTAAAGCGTACTGTAACGAATATTTAAAATGTACGAGAAGTCAAAGTGGGATTTATTTAGTCAAACACCCTCTGGCAGTAAATAGAATGGGGGAAAATATGTTTTCTCAACTTTCAATTTTTTATTTCCGTTTAAGGGCCCAGACCTTGTTGGTGCAGTTTTCCTCCAGGTTCTCTGGTGTCCTCCCCTCATCCGATGGTATACACACTAGGTGGATGGTATACTATATTGTGTGTTTGCCCTGTGGTGTACTGGTGCCCCGCAATGCGCCCGGAGTCCTGGGATGGGCTTTGGCACCCTGAGTAGGACCAAGCGTATTTGTTTTTCATTAAGAACAACCTTACAGTGGTGTGAAAAACTATTTGCCCCCTTCCTGATTTCTTATTCTTTTGCATGTTTGTCACACAAAATGTTTCTGATCATCAAACACATTTAACTATTAGTCAAAGATAACACAAGTAAACACAAAATGCAGTTTTTAAATGATGGTTTTAAAACTGAGAAAAAAATCCAAACTTACATGGCCCTGTGTGAAAAAGTAATTGCCCCCTGAACCTAATAACTGGTTGGGCCACCCTTAGCAGCAATAACTGCAATCAAGCATTTGCGATAACTTGCAACGAGTCTTTTACAGCGCTCTGGAGGAATTTTGGCCCACTCATCTTTGCAGAAGCTGTAATTCAGCTTTATTTGAGGGATTTCTAGCATGAACCGCCTTTTTAAGGTCATGCCACAATATCTCAATAGGATTCAGGCCAGGACTTTGACTAGGCCACTCCAAAGTCTTCATTTTGTTTTTCTTCAGCCCTTCAGAGGTGGATTTGCTGGTGTGTTTTGGGTCATTGTCCTGCTGCAGCACCCAAGATCGCTTCAGCTTGAGTTGACGAACAGATGGCCAGACATTCTCCTTCAGGATTTTTTGGTAGACAGTAGAATTCATGGTTCCATCTATCACAGAAAATTCCATCTATTCCAGGTCCTGAAGCAGCAAAGCAACCCCAGACCATCACACTATCACCACCATATTTTACTGTATGATGTTCTTTTTCTGAAATGCTGTGTTACTTTTATGCCAGATGTAACGGGACATGCACCTTCCAAAAAGTTCAACTTTTGTCTCGTCGGTCCACAAGGTATTTTCCCAAAAGTCTTGGCAATCATTGAGATGTTTTTTAGCAAAATTGAGACGAGCCTTAATGTTCTTTTTGCTTAAAAGTGGTTTGCGCCTTGGAAATCTGCCATGCAGGCCATTTTTGCCCAGGCATTTTCTTATGGTGGAGTCATGAACACTGACCTTATTTGAGGCAAGTGAGGCCTGCAGTTCTTTAGATGTTGTCCTGGGGTCTTTTGTGGCCTCTCGGATGAGTTGTCTCTGCGCTCTTGGGGTAATTTTGGTCGGCCGGCCACTCCTGGGAAGGTTCACCACTGTTCCATGTTTTTGCCATTTGTGGATAATGGCTCTCACTGTGGTTCGCTGGAGTCCCAATGCTTTAGAAATGGCTTTATAACCTTTACCAGACTGATAGATCTCAATTACTTTTGTTCTCATTTGTTCCTGAACCTCTTTGGATCTTGGCATGATGTCTAGCTTTTGAGGTGCTTTTGGTCTACTTCTCTGTGTCAGGTAGCTCCTATTTAAGTGATTTCTTGGTTGAAACAGGCGTGGCAGTAATGAGGCCTGGGGGTGACTACAGAAATTGAACTCAGGGGTGATAAACCACAGTTAAGTTATTAAGTTATCACAAGGGGGGCAATCACTTTTTCACACAGGGCCATGTAGATTTGGATTTTTTTTTTCTCCCTTAATAACGTAAACCTTCATTTAAAAACTGTATTTTGTGTTCGATTATGTTATCTTTGACTAATAGTTAACAGTTTTTGATGAGCAGAAACATTTAAGTGTGACAAATAGAGGCTTCGCATTTGTACAAATACAAATATTGTGCATCTGCATTTCTATTTTTTATTTTATACAGTAGTGGCAAAAAGAACGGAAAAAGGCCGGGCCTGACACTTACTTACTTAACAGATCTGATGAGCAGGTCGGCGACTTCAGCAAGTGAAAGGTGCGCTAATGAGGCGGGACAAACCCGCTTGAATATGGTGTCAGCACTGTCTCCACGAATGCAAAAGCCGGGCCCTGCGTCCTCCGTAAGCAGATCTGTGCCGGCTCTGGCCCCACGGCTTTGCTCCTCAGAGACGAATGGCTAAGCGTTTACGCGCATTCAGCAGATCTTAGTCGCTTTCCGCACTGCCCACGGTGCGCAGAGGACAGGAGAGAGGGGATGAGGAGATGAGAGGAAGATTGCGCAGCATACCTGCTATTTCCTCAATTACTTTTCCCGCGGATGCCTGGGGTGACATCCTGAGCACGGGGCCTGGCACAGCGCACTCGAACACAGCAGTGCACTGCCGTCCAGCCTCAGCGGGTGAGGGGAAGTGAGCGCAGGGGGAGGGGCGGGGCCTGACCAAGGAGAGTGCTTCCTGTCTTTGGGTAGGCCTGAATAAAGGGATCGTGCTGTGGTTAAAGTGTGTGGGATGCTTCAAACAAAAGAATGCGAGAGGACCACTCAAGCGAAATGAGCACACCGAGGGGATTCGGGGGATGCAGGTGCAGATGCGGGTGCGGGTGCGGGGCGACTTCACTCCACAAAGTGAACAAGAGACGAGCATGAACGATGCAAGACAGGAGCTGATGCTTACAGGCGCAGAATAAGACAGCTTTACAACCAAGCGCAACACTACCAGTCCACATAGAGCCAAAAACTCAAACAAATGCCAGTGGGCTGTTCTTTCTCAGTTAGCTGAATTAATGTGAGATCGAAGTACCGACTAAACAATAGGGAATGGTTCACAAATAACTGAGAAACAATCAAAAAGGGACTCAGACTTCACCCACAAACTGGCATGACATTGTTCCTTTTGCCAGAAGAACTGTTACAGGCCAGGATCGAGAACTCTGTCCCAGAGTTGTCCATGAGAGATTCAATGCATGTAGGCAAGTGGCGTGGCCCAGATGGAAATCCAAGCGAGCTAAGCACACACACACATCGACTACAGGTACAATGTCATCACAGCTCGAATTACACAGCGGCTTTCAGGGGAGCCCTAGGACCTCCTAGGCATGGCGGTGCAGTCAATAACAGGCTTACAGAAAAAAAAACTGCAGCCTGCGGTTAATACTCTCAGTAACATTTCATATAGACACAAACTTCACACACCAAGTTTGATTCAAGCGCAACAAGGCTGCGTGTCCTTGACTCATGACACATATGATCTATGAGTTTAGGGAACAATCTTACTGTTGTAATTTATGGACTCACCTAGTGTGCATTCCTGTGGATGATGGGAGGAAACCATGATAACACAGTCACACACACAAGGTCTGAACCAGGAACGGCCCCCTAAAACGAATACATTTTTTTCAAGTTTCTGTAATAGTGAATGCAATATTTTGAACTGAAAGTATTAGTACATTCGCCAGAAAGACGTCGTATGCATCCAGCCATCCAAAAGTCCTGGGCACAAACACCTTAAAACCCCACAGCAGACCTCATGCTCCTGTATTTCTTACGCAAACTACAATGTATTTTAAATAAACAGTTGAATCAAAACCAGCTTTGCAGAAATGTCGACCTATTTATCACAGATAAATACAGATTTCATTTGCAATCAGTGTTTCCAAGTTTTCCTCGATTAGCTGCCATTCTTGTCATGCTTGTTCAAATAAACATTTTTTTTTTACTGAGAGAATGAACATAGAGATAGAGTGAAAGGGAGGGGGGGGGTATTTAGCCACTCAAGGTCTCACCATAATTCTGAAATGAACTGAAGCAAGGAAATCTATATAAATAAATAAAATGAATTCAAGGTGAGTGTAAATATAATGCTGCCACCCACATTCAATAATCCAAAAGAGAGTATGGGGATTGTTAAAGAACGTCTGGGAGAGTAACAAAGTGAGAGCAATAGAGACAGACGCAATGAATGAAAAATGAGAGAATGCCAGAAAAGTGTGGGATTGGAAAGGCAGCCCTGACCCGTCACCTTTAAATCTCTACTGACAGTTACAGTCAGGTAGAGAATAAGATTTTATCCATAGCTGTCCTTTTATGTAACTTCTTAAAAACTACAGAATGAAATGTGATATTTTTTAAGGCTGGGAACATCACATCCTCATACAGCATATCGGAAATTTGAAATCTGGATGTTTTGAGTCCTTAGATAGATTTATACTCAATGAAACCAAACACAACAAAGGACATAAAATACTAGTTTAATCAAATCACTGGTTGAACATTTCTATTTGATGGTGTTGAGTGGCTTATTGCTTGTATATGACAGTAGATTTCTTACAACATTATTAGTCATTAAAAAATTGCATTCATAATCAATAAACATCAGAAGCAATGAATTTACTGTAATGCAGGCCATTTAGGAAGAAATGTAAAAAAGTAGTGAGAGAGAAAATACAAGAAATTATTACAATATTATTTAAATTAAAATATTATATTTATAAATAATTATTTTATTTCATTTTTTTTTAAATCCACCACTTTATTTAATTACAGCTTGGCAGACATTGGACATTGTCAATTAGGTAATTCTAATAATTAAATAACGTTTCAAAGAAAGACACTTTCACTAGAACTGCAAGAATGTCAAGACTAATTGTTGCTGATAATCTTTCTACACATTTGCAGATACTCTATTCTTTAATGGCTATTTACAACAATAACAATGCCTGGACAGTATAAAATACTATTTGAAATGTATTTTTTATGGATAAAACATTAGTATTCTTTCAAAACTTGATGCTGATGTACTGGTTTGAAGCAGCATGATTTGCATTTCCCTTGAGAAAAGTGTGTTGTTGCATTTGAGTAGGATTTATGTGAGAGGGGTGGACCAGTGGCCTCTCCAGTATGGATAATGTTTCTCATCTGTCAGACCAGTCAGACAATCTGTATCATACCCATTGGTAAGCATATCACATCTGCCACATGTATTTTACAAGAAATTTAAGTATAGACCACACAATTTTGATCTTTCAGTACATATTTTGACAAGTGGTAACACGTTTGCTTATTTTTATTAAAATTCATATGCAGCCCTTTTGCCTGGCCAAGGCTGAGAGCCTTTGCAGTGTTTGCCATCTTTTCAGCTTGATTGATTTGACTGATGGTGAGAGTGACCTGTTGTGGATACAATACTGCTTACAAGCCCCCCCCTGTAAGCTGGTCACATGTTTTTCTTCTGCAGTGTGAGATGGCTACTTCAAAAATGCAAGTCACTTCCGATTTATAATCTGTGTGACAGTGTTTGAATATTGAGTGTGAATCCTGAATATGTGTGTGTGTGTGTGTGCGGCTGGGTGGGGCAGTTGTGAATGAGCCTGTTGACCAGTGAGCCCTGCGTGCCATCTCTCGGTCTGAATGAATCACCAGAGGAAGATGTCAGATCCTGAGCAATTCCCACTGATCTCTATCATAAATCCGCCAGCCCGGTGATCTCTGGCGCGTCAGCTGCCACTTAGGTCTGAGGGTCAAAGGGTGATGTATAGGGCTCCATTGTCTGCAAGCCATTACAGCTTAGAGCAAGGGAGGCGAAAGAACCCCCCCAAGTCATCTTTCTATCACATGCACTCAGTGCTACAGAATGAGGTTACTTCCATTACCGCTGAGTGAGTGTAGGTTATCTGGAAAATGTTATTAACTGTGACTCACCGTGTGCCCCCGTGCTGAAGAATATTGTCATTACTTATCCCAGCGTACGTGTGAGTGAAATGAGTTGGTGCATTGTGAATGGGCTGGATTAAGTGACCGATAGATATTTGTTAAAAGCAGACAGTTCACATGGGATAAGGAAGCCAGTCTTGGCATTTTTTTAAAAAGACATAAATATGCTCTTGTCAGGCCAGCCGCTGTTTTGTCCTTGAGGTGTAAAAGGAAGCCGTGAAGAAAAAGCGAGAGGTTTAGCACTCAAACAGCAAAGTTGCAGTGTGGCACCGATGTGCTAGTGCAATTCAGAAGTACAGACATTTTTCTAACAGATTTATCCTTTTTTTGGAAGACATTCTGATGGCCTTAATTCTCTTCTTTCTCTGCTTCTGATTTGAAATTTGAATTCATATCTGCCATGCTCATCCATAGGTCCAGATTCAGACTTTTTTTCAGTCAGTGTCCCAGATCTGTATGGCAGTCGAAATGAAAGGGTCAATTTTATCTCCCCCCACCTACAGGAGAAAATCTCACTGTGGCCTCATAAAATATTAATGAATAGGTACAGCCTCAGACTGTATCTGTCAGCATTCTGTCCCCCCCTGATGTCCCCTCTGTGCCACTGCCGAGCGGAGGGGATGGGCTGCGACAGCATCGTCCCCTGGACGCAGTTTTACATGGCCCTGTCTCACGCCACATGGCTCCACAGCTTCAGTTTCAACCTGTTACCATCTGCAGATGAAACGCCGATTAACACAAATTCTGTTTGTACATTTGAGAATATATGTTTTATGTGCTTGTATATTATTTTGATAATCTGATGTGCATTTTCACATTGCACTTTGTGCCAGATTTCCAGTGTTGCATTGCCCATTTTCTCACCATGTGCTCAGGTCTTCAAAATAACTGATGACTTTGCACACATTTTGTAGTAGGTGTAGTGTTTTTTTAAAACAGGTGTGTTTAGGTGCATTGTCAGTCCGTTGCTATTTTAAGACACCTACATGACATTTCGCTTTTAAAAGACAAAAAAATGACAACTTTCGGAAGGATTGTGGAACCTTTCCCGCACATACATATAATACACATACACACTATTAATTTAATCTATAATCTTCTGTACATACAGTATACAGTTCTCTGCTATAATTGAATAATTGCTGGCAGAAGGAATCTATCTGACTTCTCAGTCAATATTGTTGGTACTCCGAAACAATATGTACGACTGCCAAGAAGTCATAATTGATAGTGGTCTAGTTTTTGCCAATCACATAAGTAATTTTTGTAAGACTGCTTTATTTCAAAGGTAAGAAGAACTATGGTACATGCATTTATAAAGTCAAGAATCCACTACTTCAATGCTCTACGTATTGGAGAGACATCATCTTGCAGTAAACGCCATTGAGTGGAACAAGAAAATGTGAAGACATTACCAGGTTTGGTCTCTGATTACTTGTTAACAGACTACGCAGGCAGACAAGCCTTGTGCTACAGAGCTTCCATGCTCCCATGCTCAGTCTCAATAGTTAAGACAAAACTTTTAGCCAAGGATTCCATTACAATGACATACAATGTGCTTTCATGCTACCATCAGTGAAAGTAATCCCTTCTGGTTCACCAGGACCTCAACTATAAATACAATCATTCTATGAAATCTTACATAAGAAGGAGTATTCTCTAAAGAGTAAAAAGTCTTAAGCTGCTGTTTGAAAGGCACAAAAAATACACTTGTGCTCATTTCTACATCCATTCACGGAGCAGAAAGGGGAGGTAACCTTGTCCCTTATGACAACATAAGGCGAGAAATTCCAGATCCGACCGTCTGAGATGCTGCTCTCTGAACAATAAAGCAGAATGGCCAAAGCACGCTTTATACAAATCACAATTTGTAGCCACTGCAGGACCATAGACAGGCTAGAACAAACTCGTATTAATGTTAAATAATCTCACAAAGTGAAGATTTTGTAATAAGGGACCTTTAATATGCATGTAATTGTGTTGTATGATACATTATATGAGACAGGTTCTTCGCATTGCCCTTTGAAAATGCATATTTAAAACATAGTACACCACACATAATGTATTTAAAATCCCCTGGGGTGTGGAAATGGTTTATAAATATTCATTTTTATTCACAATATTTAGCTGTATTTTTACATTATTCCTTATTATTTCTCCCTTTTTACCATTTACTCAATAACATGTGACTGGTGTTTTTCAGATATCAAAGGATTCCAAGGGATGAAATATCTGCACATGAAATAAACTGCTGTGCACCATAAAAGCAAAAACAAGAAGACTGTGATCTGTTTTTATAGTAATCTGGGGAATCTGATCATCATGATGAATTGTTTGTGCTTTCTGCCAGCAGCTAATCATATTCATTTCCAAAGGTACGTGTAGCATGCTTTATTGAATCTTAAACGGAATCGATTCTGGAGAAATGAATCATTCGTTGTGGGACAAATGGAACTGTGTGTGTGTGTACACTTGTGTGTGTCAGAGTCAGAAAGACACAGGGGCAGTGCCATTTAAATCAATCACCTGGAGCATGCAGGCTGTCAGATTGTGGTATCTTATGTGCAGAAAACAGACGGGACAAGAGGAATAAGAATAACAAGGGAGGAGGAGGTGAAGGGGAGGAGGGAAAGGTGGTGGAGATGGAGGAGGAGGAGGAGGTGAACCTTCGCAGTGATTCATCCTGGCTGCAGGCCGAATTAAATCTTCCACATATCCTGATCTAACAGATTTATTCAGGAGGAGGTAATTCCCAGTGCTCCCCAATGGGGAAAAAAGACTGTTCAATCACTCTAGAAGAGGATGTCTGTCAGTCAGAGGAGTTCATCATGACCCCTGCTGTAAAGGTGGGCTGGCTGTGAGGAGTGGGTTTATCAGGGACCGACAGAAATGACAAGCACAACAGTTATCATCCAACTCTGCCATTCATCATTGCAAAACCGGCAAATGATTATGGCAGGCCGAGGCAATACATCCAGTACTGTCAGACTGAGGTCGGTTTTCTGTTTCTCAACAGAAATTTCGCTTTTTTTAAAGGTAAATAACCTTTTTCACAATGAAAGATTTATTTAAAGGCATCAGAGTCTAACTGTGTTCAGACTGAAGTACTCACACTGAACATCAGTTCCAAGAGAAATTCAAGCTTGTGTCATTGATTTAAATCAGTTTCACTCAGTAGGACTGCATGTATCAGCCCTGATTAGATTACATTTCCTATTCAATTTCCTTGAGAATTATGAAATATGAAATTTCATCTAGACAGAAGCTTAAAATTTGGGAATTTGTCCCATCTTTCTTGCCCGCTCAATACGTATAAATCACATTTAAAAATTAAGAAATAATATTATGGCTGCTGACAGGTGACATGATGATCTTGCAACTGGCAGTGGGCGGGAGGGTCAAACTGTGATGGCAAGACAGTTGAGTCATAGTGGCTTTAAAACTTTTGTGGGATGTTCCCAGACTAAAAGAAATCCAAGGAAGGAAAAAGAGTGAACCAGCGAGAAGGTTATTGGCGGGGTCAAGGCTCATTGATGGGAACAGAGCATTGCCTGTGTTGTCCGTTCTAATAGAACAGATACTGTAGCTTTGGTTTCTGAAAAACTGATCTGATATAAATGAGTTAGACACATGCCTGAAAATGTTTTGTTCATTTGTAAAGCCTTAAAAGTTTTGTAATAAAATAAAACATAAACCTATTCACACAAAGCATTCAATATTGCCATGTACCATTTCTGCTCATCCTTTTTTTATGAGTTTCTATTTTGAGAAAGCAAGTTTTCACCCTACCGCTGGCTGTGCTTGGTCTAATAACTGCCAGAATCATGTAGCTAACAGACCTCATCCAGGACGTGAGACACTTGGCTCAAAGTGTGCTTGAACTTGCTCGCAGGTTCCCTTCTGGTCAGAAATGTGCCGGAAAATGATGTCCATTGCCTCTGGTGACAGGAGGCTGGCCACATGAGAAAAAAATACTCAGCAAAAATACAGGGAACTTGTACACCGCGTGGCGGCACCGTGTGTGGAAGGAAGGCGTTTCTGCACAAGATCATGTCCGTGCAGGGCGAGTTATCTGGGGCAGGCCATCACGCCCCTAAGCCTTTTCACACCTGCACCGCTCACATGTTTTTAGGCTTACCAGCGTTTACCTGTTTCCTGCTATTAACTGTTGATGTGAACATGCCCTTGAACCACAAATCTATTCCTGAGTGATATGAGAAACGGCACGGCTATTGTTTGGTGGTGTAAAGAGGTGACAGACGCTACGCTAAATAGACACATGTTATGCATAGCCTGGAGTAAAGGTTAGCTCATTAGCATAAAATGTGCTGTCAACAGCCCTCTATAGTTTTACCTGGAAAAGATTTTTTAATTTTTCTATGGTGATAATAAAACATCTGCCTCGAATGCAACAAGAAGCACAAATATGTACGGTCCATGTGAAGGAACCACTGAAAATTCACATTTTTATGTGCACTTTACATGTATACTGTATATTGCGTCATGAGCCCTAAATTACTTCTATGATGCAATACTGTTCTCTGCTCTCCTACCACTGTTCAAAAGCACAAGGAGGGTTGGTCACTCTTAATTATGTGTAGGTGTGAGTATTTTAGTGAATGGTGTATGCCAACGGTGTGTGGGCTGGTTTCCCATAATCCTACTTTGATTATTGAAAGTGTTTGAGGTGTGAGAGTGAGTGTATACAATAATACCATACTATATAAAGTATACTATACTATACTATACTAGTTAAAATACATGTTTTGTCCTGGAACAGTGAGTAGGAAATGCATAGCCTAAGTTAATAAATAAGACAACATTCCTTAATAAATTCATTATCAAATACGATACATTATTTGCTACTTCTCTGTCAAATCTTCATAGAACAAAAAAAGTCAGATTTATATGGACATTAATATGGACTATATGGATGTAGCACCCACACTCCCAGTAATGAAGAGTGTGTAACATGGAGCCTTGAAATGTGTAAAGTCTTTTTCTACAAGAGACAAAATCTAATTACATTTACAGTTTGTCCATAGATGCAGAGTTCCAAAAAGATTCCTGCAGCAATACATTTTTCTGAAATGCAAGGCAATGCATTTACTTGCGATCCATTTTTATTCAGTTCTCTTGTAATAGTCCTGCTGGAATTTTATCAGAAATATCTTGCTTAGGTTGCATATTTTTCAGTTTTATGGTCGACCTGAAAAAAAAAAACACAGCAAAATGGAAATCTCACTGATAAGAGGATTCCCCTCTCATGCCTTCAATCGTTATCAATGGGTCTAGTCACGGCACAGCCAAGCAGTTGACCACTGGCCACCAATTGAAGTCTCTTTTAGGTGTAATTTTTTTGTCTAAACACAGAAAGAGCAACACACACTGCACACTTGTCTCTCTCTCTGTGGACATGTACACATGCCTGCGCTACGCAATGTGAATAAATAATGTAATGTTTGTGTGGGGAGATGGGCTAAGAAGAGAAGCAGAGGGGAAGAGCTGACATTCATGGGTGAAAGAAAGGAGGGAGGGGGCAGGAAGAGTGGTGATTGAGAGGAGGAGTGTAAGGGAGGATGAGGGGTGGACATTTCCACTGCAGCAAACCACAGTGCCCATGAAAGAGCCCCAGATTCACTGATCTGTGAACGACTGCGGCTGTGTGCGCATGAGAGAGAGAGAGAGAGAGAGAGAGACTGCGGCAGAAAAAGCAAAGTAAAGCAAACCACACGTCACACTGTGGATTTGACTTGCACTGCAGAGTGGCACTGATATCTGGGTTACAGAGAGGAAAGTGTGAAATTTAAGCAAGAGGGAACAGGGGGAAAGAGCTAACGGGAAGGGGGATGTATGGAAGGGCACGGCTGTAAAGAGAAAAACCAGAAAAAGCTTGAAAGGATAAGGAAGGCGCTGGGAAAATATACACCCAAGACAGCCAAGCAGGAAGACAGGAGGCAGTGCCTCCTGTAAACAAGGCACAGGAGAGAGTGTTTGAAAGGGCAGAGAGCAGGAAGAAGAGAGGAAATGAGAGGGTGAAGAGACCAAAAGAAAAAAAAATATATATATATATGGCAAGGCAAGAAAGGGAAAGGGAGATTAATAGTTTGGTGGGATCCTGCATTAGCTGGATCCTTAGAGTAATGTTTTATTTTCTTGAGCTTTGAACATTACTAAGGGAAGTGAAGAGTCCCACTTTTCAATAGGCAGGATTCATAGAAGCTGTCTCCGTTCCAGGGATTAGCCGGCCAAATCTATAATACATGAAATTCTTTAATATGAAGCCATATCTATTTCAGTGGACCAGTGCAAGGAGCCCCGGCCTATTAAAGAGCACAATGAGAACCTGACTCAAACTCCTGAGCACCTAATGCAGGCACACACACACACACACACCCACACACACAAGCACAAAAATCATTTGTCACAGTGGTTTTAAAAGTCGCAGAGAAGCCGAACACAACGACTTAACTTCTCAGCACTGCACATCCCTGAGCAATGTATCTCTATATAACATGGTCACGAGCACAGCCAACCCTATACAAGTCTCACACTTGCATGCATGTAAGCATTTTAATGCATGCAGCGTGTGCCGATCATTGATGCAGGATTATGCTGCACCCCTGAATGAGAATTCAGAGAATTTTTTCATGCTCGGTACGCACATCTGCCACAAATTTCTAATGCCAGTCTGCTCTGCGCAACAAAGAAATGGTGAGACAGTTTTTTTTGGAGTGTACCACCTTTTAAACATCTATAAGCTTAACAATACGTCTATAAGGCTTTGAAAATGTAAATATCTTTCATGCGGTGGATGCAAGTGCTGGTGTAGACACAAGCAGTCTCTAGGCCCTAGGCCCTAGGCCCTCAAGAAGTAGGCAATTACACAGGCAATTCAGAGTTTTGCTGGGACGAGGACTTGTTAAATAAACATAACAGGAACAGGGTGGCCCTGGAAACCTTGGGTTATCGCTCTTATCATGCGTTCATTTATTCACTACACAGAGCACTGTGAATCAGCACAAGTCAAATATAACGAGTTTACTTTATAGGTGGAATGTATGTGAAGCTCAAAAAACTGCACAGATGAAGTCCCAAGTCACCCCGCAGTTCCCAGACTGGGCGTGGTCATTCAGATTCTAAGGGAGTGAAAATGCTTGATTGAAAGGGCATTGTGAATGATGCTGCATTTGATATCAAATGCGAACTTGATATTCAATCTCTAACAAGAAAAAAAAATTGTAAATTAAAACCAGACCGGACACTAGTCTGATTCCTTGCCATGGAAAGATTTCTCAACCACCAACACCAGCACTTAACATTATTACACCCCCCAAACAAAAACAAATTTAGATTCCATAGAATTTGTAATCGTAGATCATAAAAAAAGCAGCTAAACTGAATTAGGATTAATAATGCAAGTTTTTTATGCAATGAAAACTGTTACTGTATATAAGATGGTGTATATAAGATAAGATTGTCTTTACTTAACCCTTTAATGTCTGAACCAAAAATAATAGACAAAAAAATTATACTTTTTTTAATTGAGGTTCTTTATTAGGTTCTTTAACAAAATGTATGAAATAAACAGAGCAAGTCTGTTTTTTGTTTTATCGTATTCAATACTTTGGCCATCCCCATGCATTTTAATGAACACAGTTGATGCGTTAAATGTATTTACAATTTATGATTTTCAGCCATCCAAGCAAAGCTAGACCCTTCTGCATACATGGAAAAACTTTAGGGTTGAGGAAAAAAGAAAAGGATCAACCTTGGGAAGGAGTGAGTCAGAGAGGGACGGCCCACCAGGGTAGACTGAACCTGCAATTGGTGTCAGCCATTTCAAACTCCAACGTTCCACTTCAGAAGTACATCTGTGATGCCTAAGCGGCCCTGGGCTAGCCAGGTTCTGCCTATCGCATGCATGCATGGGTTCTAATCCGCCGCAGCTGCCACTCGTTCGGTGTGGGTTATTAGAATTTATATGTTTCTCCATCACTGTCTTGTCCTGAATTGTTGAGCTTCACTGTTGTGCTGCTTTTATGTGCTTTTGTTTGTTCCAGCCATCGTGCCGTGATTTTGTTTTGATTTATTAAAGATTCACTCAGTCTTCAATGTCGTGCAGTTGTGTCTCCTCCCGCTCTTATGGCATGACAATATCAAACGCTGCACAACTAAATGACTCATCACTTTGCAAGATTATTCATGAGTCATTGCTGCGTTGTGCAGAATGCTAATACAGTTAACATACGGTATATCTCTAATTATTTTTGGTTGCAGTGCATGTCCACAGTTTATTTACATATATTTATTTTTTTCCAAATGAGGAATTTAATGTGGGGTCGGGGGGGGAGTACAACTTAGCAGTTTCTCACATGACTAGAATACTGTTTCTCAACTGTGCTCAGGTCAATCAAGTTAATATGAGTGTATGAATTTTGCATTGGGATTCTTGTAAAGGTTACAGCGTATCCTTTGAAGATGAATCCCCTGCTGATGTTCATCTGTAAACCAGACGGCCATTTTGCACTGACTAGAAGGGAGGTAAAATGATATTTTTTAATGATGTCTCTAAATATTCATAGCATAGGTCTTTTTCTTGCCTTTATTTCAAGTACTGTAATGAGGGATGTCTTTTGTAACTACAAGGTTGTATTCCTCATGTTCTTAATGACTTCAACTGCACTGACTTGGCAATGGAGCCCCTGCAGTTAGGTGGGATCACTTGAAAACTGGTGCCTTAGCAGATGCTTATGATCTGCTGAGGCAGGAGTAACCAATTATCTGAGCACTTGATTTCAGTAATCGCCCATTGCATGGTCATGGTTTAGGACATCTCGGTTTCCTAAAAAGCACTAAATCCCACCTTGTGTCCCTCTAAAGGGTTGCTTTGATTATGGGTCATGCATTATATGGCTTTGATTTGCAAGACCATGATGTTCTTTTGAGTCATCCAATGCAGTGTGTTCACATTATCATCTCAAAATCAAGGCAGTCTCAAGCCTAAAAGAGGGAAAACAGTTTTGTACGATTATTTATTGCGAAATGATCAAGCTGCCAGATTCTCTGGACCAAGGTTATCTTTTTGGTATCATCTACATCATTACTCATCTCCCCATGCACCACTGTCGACTGTGAACTCTCTTGTGTGTTTCGGTTTGCAGTGTGCTGGATGCCAGAGTGTCCACAGCAGACGGTTGTTCTGTTCTGTTTTTGGTACCGATCCCCCACCGCCCCCTGACATTTTTGCCCCTGACAGCTGCCTGTTGTGATTGGATGACCGCAGGCGGAGGCAGGGATAGCTACCTGGGCGACCAGACCAGACCTGCTCCAGCAGTCCATGGCTGACTGGCATGCCACTGCAGAACCCAAAATGGTCATAATCTCATCCTCTGCCCCATATATGCTCTGCATCTCCTGAAGCCTTAAATCAAACATATCTGAATGAGAAATAAAACCATATCCAAGTTTTGTTATCTATATAGGCTGTAGTCTGAAACAAGCTGAATATGATAATAATACTAAAATTGATTTTAAAAACATATAAAGGCTGACATACAAACACACAGACTTATACATACACATAAACACATGTAGACATACCCATGTGCCTATATACATGTCTTAGGTATGTATGTAGTGCATGCGCACACACACAATAAAGCAAATAGGATACAAATTCATTCACACACACACACAGAGACACACATGTACACAGTCACCTGGTCCCACTCCCCAAATTAAGTTAAACGTAATGCTCACACATAAGTGTATGGCACACAAACACAAATTCAGTTAATGATGTCCCCTGAGTAAAACTGACTACAGTATTATTCATTCACAACCATACTGTACATCCCTTATCCCCAGCACCTTCCTCTTCATTGCTCTTCCAGGCAGGACAGAAAGGAAATGTACTGAAATCTGCAGGGAGTGTGTGAGTTTGTACAGTATGTTGCATACGAGCATGTATTAAAGCCCCATGCTACACGGAATTAAACATCAGCGCAAATACATTTTAAACATTTATCTTAAATATGGAATATAATTGCTTATATATAGCATGGAAGTCTATTTTTGAGTAATGTCTGTAACATTCATAACACTACACACAATCACATTGTTCTTTACATTATTCTACTGCATACATGGAGGTCTCTAGGACGGGGGTTGCTTGGGATCATTGGGTTGGATGATTGGGGTGGGATTCCAAGCGTTGTTGACTGCTGCCATTAGTGTGCACCAGTGTTAGTTAGGAAAGTCTCAGGGACGAGCATTTCAATTCAAACCAACGCCCCCTGGGTGCATGGGACATTTTGTCTCTCAAACAAACAAAAGAATGAGTTCAATCCAGAAACTGGGCCTGAACAAAATGCTCAGCATGAGTGAGTGAGCAGGTGGAGAGACACCCCGCGTGCCGCAACACTGTCAGCGCTGCCGCGCTCGGTTGTAGCCCTGTGATCTGTGCTGTTAGCGGTTAGCTGTCTCGCCATATGGGTCCAAGCAGGCACCTGGAGCATGCATTATGCAAACGTGACAACAGCCCCGCCCTGCGTTGCCTTCATTTTTGCAGTCGGCAAGTGCAAATGACTGTGAACTAAAGGCAGCTCTGCGCAAGCAGCGCCAATTGACAGGAAAAGAAAGCAAGAAAGAAAGATGCTGCTGAGAGAGAATTAGACCTGAGCGATAAACTTGAGTGTCCTTGGGTCCTGCAGAGTATTTTATTTCCAGATTTTGGAATACCTCAGCAGTTCACCAGCTAATCAAAGGCATCGATTGAACAGTAAGACAGTCAGCTCACCAGGTTTGCAAGGTGAAATGTGAACAGAAATCAGTTCAGCAGTTTAGTACAGTCGCTAGGCTGTTTTTTTGCTTTCCATGTCAGTTTTGATGACCGTTTTGGCAGCATCAGCTTTTCACTCTCATATCTGTATTGGGGAAAAAAAAAAAAAACTTAATTGGAAGACGTGTGTGGATTTTTATTGAAAAGCTGCATGTGTGAGTTTGCAGGGCTTTAAAGCAGAGCGTGAAGCCGAGGAGAGCTGCATGGCGAGACTGGAAACCGAGGCTACTGCCCGAAGCACGGCGCGAACACCACATGGCACAGAGGAGCCAAATACAGAGCAGGAAGGGCTACCGCACATACAAACCGGCCACAAGAGGGAAGAAAGGAAGCGAAGGATGCGGTGGAACACATGCAGCGGTCACCGAGAACCGCCGCTCTCGCGAACGGGCCGCTCAGGCACACATGAGTGGTCCGGTCTTCACCCTCCAAACACAATCAGCATAAGGTCGGCACGTTTAGGACATGAAAGTGTTTTGAAAAGTTTTTGAGATGTCTTGAAATGGCAGATATCAATGGGAACGCTGCCCTTTACTGGTTTTAAACACAGTCTCTTTTCAGTTTGGCACAGGTGATTGGTGTTAGAGGAACTAAGTAACACACACACACGCGGCAAAGTGAAAGATGTTGTGCTAATTGCCAATTAACGCTAATGCTATCCATGGTTTGTGAAGAAAAAAAGTGTTTCTGGACATGGTGCTGTAATTTGAGGACTGTAGCATTACATTTTCAATTAGTGTTTTTTTTTGTAACAGATATACCCATTGACTATTATAGATAGGGTATAGGAAGTTGAGCATCTTTGAGGGACAATGTACAAGTGGCCAAAAAAAAGGTAATATGATTATTGTCATTTTATTTCACAGAACCTCGGTAAAACTAAACAGAATGTCATTTGCATTTACAATTACAGCATTTATCAGACGCCCTTATCCAGAGTGACTTACAGTCAGTAGTTACAGGGACAGTCCCCCCCTGGAGCAACTTAGGGTTAAGTGTCTTGCTCAGGGACACAATGGTGGTAAGTGGGATTTGAACCTGGGTCTTCTGGTTTATAGGCGAGTGTGTTACCCACTAGGCTACTACCACCCTACCATCATCCCAAGCTGTTTAAAATAACATGTTGTTTATTTTGTAGTCATGAAACCAAACGTCACCAAAAAACATGCATCTCTCACACACAAATGAATTTTAATATATTTGTGTAGAATTAACATGTAAGAACATTTTCATTACTGACAAGAACGCTGCAAGTGTGGAACACTTTTTTTTTTACCTTGCACCACACATTAATATCTGCTCAACCCAGTCCCTTAAAGGCCCATTTTTAGAGCAGTGAAGCAGAGACATTACAAATCACATACAAAATACAGAATAGGAATCTGTGGGGGGAAAATCTCAAGCTAATGGTTGTATGCTTGCACTGTATAGCAGCCCTGCATCATAAAAGTCCAACCCAAACATAATCCAAACCAGTCATGTATGAATGCAAAATTGAGGTGAAGTCCATTACTAGGTGACTGGCATGTGTAAATTAACTAAATGAAAAAAAAAAATTATTGGTCAAGGTCTCCCAAACCTTTTAAGATGACTCTCAGGTTATGACATTTAGTTTTTATGTCTTGGTGGCTGCTGAAAACACAGCTATGCCTCATCATCTCTCATTGTTGTGGTATTTTTAGCATTAAATAATTGTCAGAAGTTCCAAGATGGCTGCTTAGGGTGCCTTTTTCTCTCACTTCTCTCAGTTCTCTCAGTACACAGTCAAGTGTAATTATGATATGGAAAATTGGGATTGTCACCCTCGCTGGTCTTCCCACAGCTGCACAGACCACTGATGTTGTAATGAGAAAGGACCCCTGGGAGACCTCCTCTCGAACCATGGGCCCTGATTCTGTCAACAATTCTGGGCACAACTGGGAGTGAAGCTGAACCCGACCTCGGAGTAGCACCCACAACCGTATGTCCAGGTGGAGCGGCCCTCCACATCCTTCAACTTTTTGTCTCACGGACAGCACCCCTATTTACAACCATCCTGCTCAAGTTAACCCAAGTGCCCAGCCTTCAGTCCCCAGTCCTGCGGCTTCTCCAGCCGGTCCTATCAGCTCCAATCATGCACATCCAGGCCCTTTAAACAAATGCTTCTTGTTGTTCCAGCATCCAGATTAAAACATATTGATGATTCGTTTTTTTTTTACGGTAGCTTGACCATTTTAGAACATTTTTTAGTTTAACTTAATTTTATGAACGTGTTATTGTATGTGTGACTGTGTTTTTAATTATTTCAAAATTAACTGTTTATTGTACAGTACTTTGGTCAACTAAAGTTGTTTTTAAATCTTTATAAATAAAAATGACTTGACTTGACTAACAGAAGTGTGGTCATGCCAAGGCCCTGTCGGTGTTTTACAGGTAAAAAGTGTTTGTGTCCACTTAAACTGTCACGTCTACGGACTTACGGGGGAAGGAACCGCAGAGGTCTGACATGCTGGGAAGGGTTTTTTTATTAATAAACAAACAGTAAACACAAATAAAGACTGGCGCGGTGGCCGAAAATGATTTAACTTAAATGAAGAACTTAAACAAACCCGTAGGCGTGTGGCGATTGCCAGAACTCAAATACTAACACCTACACAGTTACAATGTCAAGTTCACGAAAAATGCCGGAGACCTCGACGGGGCGGAAGTCTCTGGCATTTATGGGGCGTCAGGATTGGAGTCAGGTGTGGAGCCCAGCTGCAGGCAATCCTGACATAAACTCCTTCCTACTGCCATCTACTGTAGATTTTATTAGAACCAGGCCCAGTCAAGTGCATCTATTCATTTGATTCTCAATCCATTTTTCGTTGCCTAGGAGGCTGCATGTCAAACAGTAATGACAATAATTATTTCCAAAAAAAAAAAAACGCTAAAAGTTCTCTGAAAGCCCTGCGATGGATGGAGAATGGCGAAAAACGCTAGTTTAAAAGTCAGAGTTTCAGCATTGCTGTGCTGTTGTTCATTTAAGCCTCTTCAGAGCGAGTTTCTCACGCCGCTGGGTCCGTGCGGTGAGTGTGTGTCCTGCAGTGGGATTTAATTGATTCAGGTTTGTGTCAGCCAATGTGTGTTTGCTGGTTGAATGAGATCTAAGCGGCACTGTAAAAACAGCCAGAGAGACGCTTGTGTATGTTTTGAAACAAGTCTCTAATGCGTTTTCAGACGCGCCTGTCTGGTTCGCGCCGGTCCCCTTGCATCTTGCAGCTGAGTGGTGGCATTTCCGTCTGTCACTAAAAATACCGTCAGTTTCACAGCGCCTGCGGCCGTGTCTGCCTCACTCTGCCTCTGTCATTGTGTCGACGAATATGGACCACACTCCATGAATATATTATAAATTGTAGACACCTGTTATTTTTTATTTTTTTTACAAAAATGAATTGATGAATGCAGGTCAAGTAAGGTTGCTGGTTCAAATCCCGAACCGCCAAGGTGCCACTCAGGTCTCCTTGATCACGGTACCGTCCCCACACACGGCTCCATGGAAGCTTTTAATGGTTGCCCACTGCTCACTTAGAGTGATGGGTTAAAAGCAGAGGACACGTTTGGTTGTGCGCCCTGTGTGCTGTGCTGCAGTGTATTATTTTCTGATTAACACAGTTTGCACAACACCAAAGTTCTGTCATACAATATGAAAAGATTTTAAGGCTTTCAAAGCACAGCATTTCATGCTCTTGGCTTGTCTCGATCATCTGAAAGTTGACTTGAATTTTTTTTTTCGCTCTTATATATGTGTTAGTGGTCCCCTAATACTGTATCTGAAGTCTCTTTTCAAAATTCAGTCTTGGTGCAGAATTACAGCCACTTTTAGCCAGTCCCACAATAAGATTTCCCCAGGATGCGCCGTTTTGGTGTCTTTAAATGCTAATGAGGAAGAGAGAGACAGAACGAGGAGGAGAGCGGCCCATAGAAGTGAGTGGGCATTCGCGGAAACGACGTCATTCACCATCAACAATGTTTGGCATAGACAGAAAGACGTTTTACCAGAAACAATAAAGTTAACCTATTGTTTGAATGTCTTCGCTCTTTAAAAAATTCCTGATAGTGGACCCTATAGTTTCATAACTGTTAATGAGCATCTAATGAAGCTCCCTGGTAGTGACAGAAGTGTCTAAAGCTGTAAAATGTAAATAAAAATGTTTCATATAATAAATCTTTCAAAATAGCCAGAATAGCTTTAAGCATCTCCAGAGTCTCCATAGCGTAAGTGTGCAAAATTTTCTGCTTATCTTGCAAATAATTTTTTTTTGTACACTAGAGGAAGAAGCACAGCTTATATTTTTTTATATTCAGTTACTGCTATTAATGCAACAACTATAAGGGGTAAATATCTGGAATGGGAGTCTGAGACTGAACAGACCTGCATAATTTTTTTTTACCCTGCCAGTTATGCTCAACACCTCGGCGATGTCTGCGCAGCCCCCCCGAGGGTGCGTGCCCCCCAGTTTGAGGGCAATTAACACAAACTGAAACTAGACGGCAAAGTGCTTCCCTGCACCAATCCGGCATCACATTAGACCAGTGCTACACCACAGTGCTGCTCACACGTGTTAATGTATTCAGCGTGTACATGTTTGACCTGCCCTCAGTGGGAATGATTGGATTTGAAGTTTGCGTCCAAACTCTCTGATGTTTTTTTTTTTTTCCTCTCTTAAGATTTAATATGTCATGCCGTGTATGTGTGGGAGAGAGAGAGAGCTTTCTGTCAGCAGATATTGAAATAAGTCAGTGTTATTCTTCAATGCTAATCTGTGAGTGCCGTTTCTATCTAACATCCTCTGTTTAAATTGCAGCGCTAAAATAAACTTTGCATTTTTCAGGCCAGCACGGGCCATTTCATTTCAGGCTGATCGAAATTCAGGTCTATAAATAGTGTTGGTAGAGGGGATGTGCGATTCAGCACATTTTAATGAAGTGAAGCTGCTGTCGTCTGTCAGTGTGTGTAATTATGAGGCGGACCCACTTAAAGAAGGGAAGGGAAAAAAAACACATTTCCTAATTACCAACTCCTCTCCTTTTCTCTACTTTGTCCCTACCATTATCCTTTCCTTTTCTACCTTCCAAAATCACACTTTAAATGGAGGCAGAAGGCTTCTTCATTCACCCCCTACATCACTTTTTTTTGCTTTCTTTTTTCATCTCATGCCCTATTTTTTCAAAATTCACTGCTGAATTACTGCCCATAATGCAACATCGTCCAGCATGACCTCAACTCAATTTGTGCTGTTTCCAAGGCCTAACATTTTTACAATATATGGATTTTCTTAAAATATATTGGTTGGCCAATCGATATAAAAATGTGTGTGTGTCTGTAAATACAGCCTTGTGATTGGATACATTCATAAAACAATTAAGTTTCTAAACTCACCCACATGCTACCATCAGGGACCGTGACCTTTGACCACCAAATTCCATCAGTTCACTCCATGAGTTCAAGTTAATGTGTCGGATTGAAAAAACAAAATCCCTCATGGGATTGATAAATTGGCTTCACAAAGATTTGAGTTCACAGTGACCTTTAACCTTTGACCACAAAATTCAAATTAGTTTAAGGATATTCTGATCACCATGTTGGTTCAAGTGTAGGACGCTACACTGTTTATTCAGCCATGTTAAGATTGCAGCCCGAAGGGTGTGAAAAATACTCAGTTCACATGGAACAGTGAAGGCTGTAGAGAATAAGTCTATAATCAAAATTACCCATCAGGCATTGAGGCTCACTGTAATGCCATTAAAATGTATTTACACATGCTGGTAATTATTGCAGGTTGTTATTTTTGTTGTTTAAAGTTTTTCACTTCGTTGTTTGTATGCATTATTTCAATTATCAGTAGCAGTGGCTGGTATCTGAGATGAAAATGTATGTCTGAGCTGGTAACATTGCAGGGTGTTCTGAATGCAGGAAGGTTCCCTTACCTGGTGTTCCTGAGCAGGGAACAGGAAGTTCTGTTTTATGCATGCTGGAGAATGGAATGCAGTCTGTGTCTTTCAATTCAAATTTGAAGTAATTCCTTTCAGGCAGTCTTGAGATGCCACGTTCACAAGAATGGGATGGACAGACAGACAACCTGAAAACATTATGATTCCTGGCATGGCTGTCATCAATGCAGAAGAGCAAGAAAAAAGGAAAAGAAGCTGTGTGTGAATACACACTCGGAGACCTGTCAGAAAGTGTCTGAACGGCTGGCATGGCTTGTATTTATTGTAATATTAACTGGCAGACACGCAGCACTCATCAGTGCCGGTTCTAGACAGGCATATATAAGGGGCAGACGGAAATGTGAAGGGGGCACATGGTGGCAACGGAGGTGGGAAATGGGTGGGGTGGGGGTGCTCTGGATAACTGTTTTTGTCATGTAACTGGATTGCACTTTGTCAGGCCTCTACCCTAAGACCTGTCCAGCATGGGTGTTCCACCTGAAGGCTGCGCTTAGGGTCACTGAGGCACACAAACCCCCCCAGACCACGACAAGGTGGTGATCAATATATTCCCCATCAGATTAGAACTAAATGACCTTAGTTGGATTGCCTATATCAAATGTATTCAAACCCAACCCTAACACTTCTCACTATTGCCAATATTAACAACGATAAAAACGGGTTGGCATCTCACAACATTAACTTTCCCTTTGTGAGCTGCTGGGGTGGAAGAGAATAAGTGAATTTACTTTGCATCTGGGTTGTCCAGTCTTTTCTACGCAAAAGAGAGGCTGACAGTGGTGCTTTAGGGATCAAGAAAGTAACACTTCTCTATGAGACTGACTGACACCCATTGACTAGACCACCAGTGACTACAAATGGAAATGTAGTTTTTAGTTTTTCACCAGTCACTAAGATTTTGAAAATAGAAATTTACTGCTTCCTCTAAGCTTCTCACTCATTTTGCCCTTCAATGCTTAAGCTGGGCATACACTGGGTCGAGCTTGGTTGAGCTAGTGGTATTTATTAACTTTTCCGTGTGGGAAAAAAAGTGTTTAGTGTGTTGTTTCATTAAATGTACATTTTTTAATGAAACATTAATTTGATTTGCAATTCTTGCCCACTGTCGTCAGGTGATTTTTTTAAATGACTGCAAGTGAAATGTCACCCAACATTTTCCTTCCCTCTAAAGCTGGACACTTGTGCAATAATTCATCGAGTCCGGCCAAATTGCAGCTTGGTCATGTATCATGCATCGTACAGTGTAGATGATGCACGATCACCTGGTTGTTTCCTGTTGTGGGGTAAAAACCCAGCTAAAACTGTACACATACGTCGCATGCGGAAAAAAAAACACTGTATGGTCCGATGCTCAGATGGGACCTGACTGCTCACACTACATGAGCAATATGAACACATCAGAAGCAGAAGAAGAACCCACATCAGTAGTGATGCTGAACAAAGCAAAACGTGATGCTTTGGCCATTTGGTCCGCAGAAAAATAAAAAAAGAGACGGCAGTGTGTAGAAGAGGGGTCAGAAAAATTGATTTGATCTACCACTATAAATAAAAAAAGGGAAGTGATTGTCACATATGATACACAGCAGCACAGCACACAGCGCACACAGTGAAATTTGTCCTCTGCATTTAACCCATCACCCTTGGTGAGCAGTGGGCAGCCATGCCAGACGCCCGGGGAGCAGTGTGTGGGGACGGTACTTTACTCAGTTGCACCTCAGTGGCACCTTGGTGGATCGGGATTCGAACCGGCAACCTTCTAATTACGGGGCCGCTTCCTTAACCGCAAACACAGTCCCCCGCTACCGGAAATTATGCAGTCGAGATTCCCACATTTGGGGAATTCGCAGGGGTCAGCACAGCCAAAGTGCAATGGCTGAGCCTCGCCCTGGGTGAAATAACCTTCTCCTTGCTGTTCCAGTCATGATAAATAGGCAAGACCACGTTAAAAAGGTTGGCTTGTGTCAGTCACAGCTGGACAGGCTGAGATTTTAATGTGCTGCTACTTCGGTTCTGCACATGCGCAGTGAGGACCAACCGCACGACGGGCGACAAATTCCAAACAGGTTTGATATTCTCACAACCAGCCAAATGGGGATTTTTCAGATACCGTAGTAAATCTTGTCCATATTCAGTTTGTTGGTAAGCTATTGTTTTCTTTCTCAACTTAAAAAAGCTTGATTTAAGGGTACTGGAGGTTTGTTTATGGGGGTGCTGCCCCCTCTTGCTCCAGTGTAGCGCCGACCCCGGCACTCATAATCCTCATTCTTAACACAATTCCTTTCCATCCGTGTACAATCACCAGTAAAGATTATTGGACATGTGGGCTGGCAGATAGCACAAGGTTAGGTCAGTCTGTTGCTCTGATAGGATCATAACTCCACATCAACTAAATTGTGGACTCAGTATTCAAAACACAGATTCACTTCGCAAGTTTTGAATTTATTCCTCGTTTTTTCATCACCACTATAGCTGCCTTTTAAATATGAATTAGTTTACAGTTCACTTACAATTTATACTATTAAAAGCTACATTATTTCCATTTAAATGCACTGTATGAAACATTTACATAGGGTATAATATGCTAATAATTTATCAAAGCATGCTGAACTTTTCAAGTGTCAATAGCTGTGTGCATTCCCAAAACTTGATATAAGTCATCTTAAAATTTGCTTAACACATCTCATTTTCAGCTTTGCACTTTTTTTTCTGCAGCCACTGCCACTGAGAATAACTTCATCTCCAATCCTGACACAGAAGCTTTATGCTTCAATTGGAAACAATCGCATCTGAATTCTGTTCTTCTGACATGAACAGCAGGTAAAGAAGAGAGGACAAGTGCACAGAATGAATTTTGTATCCTGTAGACAAGATGTTCCTACTTTTTTGGCCTTAATCTCTGGTGAAAGCAGCGCTCTGCCTTTGCCGAGATGCTTGAGTTGTTCTGAGAAATGTTTCCTTCAGGGCATAAAGAGTGCAAGCCTTCAATTGCACTCAGTGCAGGGTGGACTCCTTTCTTAACTGAGCACAGCAAGGAGGGACATAAGCTTAAAATGTCCAGCAGAATACTCAATTCTGATTGGTGGGCACTAAACCATGTAATGCACGGCAAGTTCCCATCAACATTTTGAATGAATGGGCTAGCCTCAAAGCATGATTAAATCTGTGTTACCATAGTTACAATTCCAGGTCTATAATATATTTGTTTTTCATTTTAAGCAACAAAATACATCATATATGCCACCATCAGGTCTGTCCAAATTAATGCATTGTATGGCTTGGATGCAAAATTCATCCTAGCCATTGATTTAATCACAATCAATGCATTTCAAAATTTGCTTGTTTTTATTTAATCAATTGACCCTAATTAGCATATGTTCAATGTGTGTTCCATGCATCATTTGTTAAAATCCTTTTATTAGACCACACTTTTCAACTCTGCTGATGCATTGTTCATGGGTTGATTTTTCAGTTAAATTTTGAGGTTATTGAACGTTTATAGATATTTTACATATGATATGGTCAATGATTTATGATCAGAACTGGGATAGCACTAATAATTAATAATTAACTGACAAAGCTTGTCAAAGTGGTTTTCTTATCATTACCCAGTGCCCGTGAACAGTCACTGTTCTATTTAGTCTTTGCTGAATGAAGCATAGTTGCTGTCTTTGTCAATGTCCAGGGTCTTTCTTCCTATTTAGGGGTTTCCCTTGTGCATTCTTTCCACTTGTCAACCCGCTTTCTTCGGCCTCTTCATGCTAGCTCTTGTGTGTATGGGTTGTGTTCTGTTTCCTGTTTTGAATTCCTGGCCATGCCCTCCTTCTGGATTTCCTTTCCATCCCTGTTTCTGTGTTCTTCAGATTTAACTGGTTTTGACCTTGTTGGCAATTTTTGATATTCATGCTTTTTGAGCTGAGTTGATGGTTGTGCTAATAAAGATTCATATGTTTGTTGGTGTTCCCAGAAGATTTACTAATGAGTGTAATACTGTTTGTACAGTTTGTTGTATGTACGAATGTTTAGATATGCATTTGTATGTAAAAATTGAAATGATTAATTTCACGATATTTTTACACAGCAGTGTAAGCCATGACTGTCAGTGGAGTTCCATTTTATGGCAGAGGTGGGAAATCCTCTGGGCAGACAAAGCATGAGAAATGGGAGGTAAACTTGCCCCTTACATAAGGGGACAAAATCCAGATCCGACCATCTGAGCTGATGCTCTCTGAACAGCGATTCAGATTGACCAAAGCATGCTTTATACATATCACAATTTCTAGCCACTGCAGGACCATAGACAGGTTAGGGGAACTCGTATTAATGTTAAATAATCTCACAAAGTGAAATTTTTATGATAGGGGACCATCATTTGTTGACTGTATCATGAGGGTCATATTTATCCAGGTATTATTACAGAGTAGAACAGTGCCCCACCTCTGTAGATTTAGCTAGATTTAGTCAGGCAGGGGTTCTTGGGCTTCCAGACCTCAACTTGACCTACACTGTTCATTGACTGTGCTCACTGTGTCAAAACGTTGGCCTAACATTACATTATTATTATTGTCTCAGTGTCTTACTATATTACATTAAGACCACCCCACATAATAGATTATATTACACATCCCATTGTCAAAATGCTCATTTTAAACGTATACTGATTTCGAGATCAAAAGCTAAATATACTGTCATTTTTAGCAACTTATCTCTGGTGTAATTTTTCCTGTTAATACTGTAACAATCCTTCCAAATTCATTTAGGAGATAACTAAAGCTAGCCAACGTTGAAGAGGGCAAGCCAAATCCCCTCTCACGTCAAGCATTTTAATTTCAGGGAACATTATTTGCATGACTCTCCATGTTAAACTTGAAGGGGAGTCAATTATCAAAGAAATAATGAAGCAGAATCAGACGATGTAAACTAGTTCTATAAAAGTCCAATCATAGCAAACTAATTAGATTGCAATTTTGGGAAAGCATTATGTCACAATAAAGAGAGTGATCTTTGACACTTGTAAAAAAGTAAAAAAAAAGGATAATTAACTTTTTAATTTCAAGTACAAACAAGAATATTGCAGGCTGGCATTGTTTCTCTGGTTGTGTGTCTGATTGTGACTGCTGTCTATCCCCCTGGCTCTGTTCTCCTCGCTCTACCGAAAGTTCCCCCCTTGAAGCACTACAGAGCGAGAAGGACATTGCAAGGGCAGTGCAGAGGAAAAGCAAGTTTCCTGATCAGAGCACACACACACACACACACACACACACACACACACACACACACACAGTTGAACCATGGTTTGTCACAGCGCACATGGCTTTAGATTTATCATATGGGGCAGCGTGGGCATTCACTTTACAGCAACAACCCCCTGGAGAAGGGAACAACAGATAAACATTCCCCTGCTCTACTCCCCAGAATCCCCTGAATGTGTGTGTATGTGTGTGAGTATCTTTCGCCCTTTTTCTCAGTTTCACTCATACGCATGTACAAGCACATATTACTGCTCCGAAAAAATTTTTTTTACATGTATGTTTTGTACAAGCACATCTTTAGGCATTTGTTCTTTGCACGCACGCTAACACCCGAGCACACATATGCACACATAAGCCAAAAGTCTAATTATCTCCACTTCATCCTCTCTCTTTAATTTAATGCAGTCAGTGAGAGCGTCTCATTTGTGCTCAGTAATTACTCTCTGCTGACTTACACTCATGTTAATAAGGTTTAACATGGACAGAGTAAACCTTTCATTAAAAATAACTCCTAATCCACAGTGCCATTCACTGTGTCATCTCTCATTACTTTTTCCCCCTTTTTTCATATCCAAAAAGCACTTTCTGCCTGATATGCTTTTTCGTTTATTCCAAATTTTTACTTCTGGGAAAATGAAAATAAGTAGACGTCTATCGAAATGCCTTCATATTGATATTCATTATTTACCTCTCTGTAATTGTAAGTGCTTAATTGACAGCCTGCTTTGACTCACATATTTGCATATCAGTGCTTGGAGTCGTGACTGGCGTACAGAGGGATAGTGGGTAAAAGGAGTCAGTGTGTGTGTGTGTGTGTGTGTGTGTGTGCGTGCGTGTCTGTGTGCTCAGATGTGTCTGGATCCTGCACTGTAAATCTGTGATGCTTCTAATATTCATACACTATTACATTAAATATACAGATGATAACTGTCGGCTTGGGCCTTAGGATTCCTGTGCATTTCTAATGCATTTCTCTTATGTAAAATTAATCAGTTTAGGTACTTTCCTTCATGCCACAACTCATCTGTTCTGTCCTTTTCATTGTTTCTGTCACATCTGCGGTCTCGCTGCAGCAGGATACTTGTTTAATAAAAATAGTGTAATACAATGTAATAGACTTATACAACTAGTGCTTTTAATACATCCTCTGTTCATTGTTATTATGTTATAAATAATAATGTACAGTAATAATTTAAATATACATATACCGAGATACTAAAAACTGACAGACAGACAGATAGACAGATAGACAGACAGATAGATAAATAGATATTGCCACCAAGGACTATGCAATTAGTTCACTGGTTTTCCTCCTTTGGACCACTTGTGTGTAATACACTAGCGTATGAACCAGAAGACCCAGGTTTTACTCCCACTTACTACTGACTGTCCCTGTAACTACTGACTTTCAGTCGCTCTGGATAAGGGCGTCTGATAAATGCTCTAAATGTAAATGTAAGACATCACAATTTCTTGTTGTTCTAACCCTTATGCTTTTTTGCCTCCTGGATAGATGTTTATGTTGGAACTGGACACAGTCTGTGAATAAAAAGATTTTTTTATGTAGTCCTTCCTACCTTTTGTACCACAAAGTATGTCTGTACTTGTACATACAGTAGATCTTGCATTCTTGTAATTCCTGGCAAAGGCACCTCAGGCTGCTCACTCTACTCTGTTATGTCCCCAACAACAATTAATAATACAATCAGTTTTAGGGGCTTCTGAAACATTGCTAACTTAGTCCCTCTGCTAACTCTCCCTGCTGCTGTTGCTGCATATCATAAAATTTTAATTGACTGTACGCATTTGTGGGGATTTGCTCAGCCAGATATCCTTCCGTTATATTTTCGCCTCCATTTATAATTGGCACTTGGCAGTACAAATGAAGCCACATGACCGGTCTTTAATAATGCAATAATTCATCCACTGCACTGCCAAATCTATCTCCTTTAACCCCCCCATTTCAGCCTCTCTCTTTTGCTCTCCATCGCACCCACTCTGACCATAGTCCCCACCCCCAAATTCCTCTCTCGTGCCAGCAAAAGGTCTTTTGATTCGGCAGTGGAGGAGTGCATTACACTCAAAGCCTACTGGGAGTGAAATCTCTTTTCCTTGCAGTCAGATGGTTGGGCTCTGCACAAGCGCAGGCACGCACACACACACATATGCATAGAGAGCACAGAGCAAAGACCCGCCTTTCAACCCCGTTCTCACATACCTACACACACACACACACCACACACACTTAAACAGCCATGGAATGCATTTAATGGCCTACACCATTTAACTCATCCTGTGGTGCAGGGACTGCCTGACTCTTCAAAAAAAAAATGAGCCGTAACCACACTGCACCCGACCCTGCAATGGATGTTAATAACCACATGACCTCAATAATTGGTGCTATCAACACTTTTTTTTTTTTTATGTCTGTGATCTTGTGAAAATGAGTTCACGAGGTCTTGGTGGAGTTGTGCTGTTCCAAAAGTAGATCTCACTTTTCAATACTTCAAAAATAATTTATTTAAATGTTTAGCAAGTCAATGTAACCATCGGCCGAACATACACTTAAACTCCGAATAAAATGAATGTCCTCCATGTCCTATATGTTACTCTATTAGCAGCCGCTACATTAATTTCCCAGGGTTTCTCAGCCAGAACACGGGATCATGAACGTAATGGAGTGTACAGTCACGAAACAGCCGCAGCGCAAAAGGCCCACTGGGAAACGGCTGCTAATTCAGCTTAATTCTGTGGATGACCCTACTCTCCCAAACTGTCTCTAAAAGATTCAATTATACCACAGTCTTCCTCCTTCAGGGTGAAAAATGGACAAGGTCTTTTTTTAATGGTATTTTTGGAATTGCACTGGGATAGAGGAGGGATTTTAAAGCTTTGTCATACTTAGGTGTCCTTCCCATACATTTTATACACGTTGTACTGTGCAAGGGGGGATACTAGTCAATGGTACTGTTGAGCACACCAATGCTAACATCTAATTGTATAAATTAAGTATAATTTAAACTTGTGAAGAACTTAAAAGAGATCATTTAGATTTAATTTTGAATTGGCTGTTCCAAAGCAACATGGAGCAACAAAGAACACAAATCACATAATACTGTGCTTGTTTAAACATTTTACATCCGGTTCACTGTGTGTGCCTAAAACAGGTGTGTTCAGGCACATCATGGGAACACAGCAAGGATGGGGCAGTGGTTAAGGAAGTGGACCTGTAATCAGAAGGTTGCCAGTTCAAATCAGGAGGTGCCACTGAGCAAAGCACCGTCCCCACACACTGCTCCCTGGGCGCCTGTCATGGCTGCCCGCCATGATGGACACATTTTGTTGTGTCACCGTGTGCTGTGCTGCAGTGTTTCACAATCACTTCACTATCATGTTGCTCTTATGTTGAGTCTTGATGTGGTGTGTGTCTCTTTTTTAAAAAAAATAATAATGAAATGAGCAGAAACACCCACTAGGGATGCATGTGACAGTGTATTTATTTTGTGCCAGTCCCAAGTCTGGGTAAATGGGGATCAAGCATAAACCTTTTGCCAAATCAATTGTGCGCGCGGACAATGACTGGGTCTAAACTGCGATCATGCAAAATCCTTCAACATGCAGGGAATTTATTATATTCAAACAAGAATTTCACAAGACAGAGAACAATTGGCACTCAATAAGGCAAGAAACCAGCAAGACAAAGTCAGCATTAGGCAAGAAGCGTGTGGCTAGTGACAAAATATTAGGCGGAGGAATGATTTATGGAGCCATGGGGATGATGAAAAGTACTGTATAATAAAATGAATTAGATTTATGCCTTTCATTGTTACAATGCCCCAGATTATGGAGGTAATGAGCAATGTGGTGCAGGCTGTTTTGACAATGAAAAAGTAACCTGGAGTTTGTTTCGTGCCTCGCTGTCACGTCTCCGTATTTGAGAGGTCACGTTACCACGAGCCTTAAGTACCTGGTGACTTTCTTGCTGGCCCTTTGTGCAACTTTTCTTCCTCCTAGCACAAATATATCATTTTTTCGTTCTTTTCCCGTGCCCCCGGTCTGCACCGAAGTTCACTTTCTGTGGGACACGCAGGTGCCACATCTCCCAGCGGAGGCCTAATTACAAATACACAGGCAATTACAGGGGCTGCCCTGATCCCGTGCGCTCACTGTTAACCCCTTCTGTGCTTAATGCCAGCCAGCCTCATTTATCTTTATCATTTGTTTCTCAATCCATACACGTTCATATGCCTTTAAAGCAGCAGTGACACTAATTAAACAGTCTCGGACGACCCCACCTCTTTTTGTTATTTATCTCTGAAGCATCACCGATTGCTAATTTAGCAATCTTTTGTCCAATTTCGGTCCCTGGAGATGTTTTTTTGTGAAGGTGAGCAAAAGAATCACTAATTTGGCTCAGTATCCCCTGAATCAGGACCTCCTGGGCCTTGCCTCTTTCTGTCATCATTAGCCCCGAAGCACCAGAGAGCCTAATTTAGCACAGGCCTCAGCCCTCTAAAACGTCTTTTATTCCTTCAAGCATTAATCCCTGTCCACGACTTTAACTTGTGTAATATGAACACAACTCCAAAAATTATTTCTGGTAAGCTGGTACCGGGACTGGTACTGGTAAATTATTTCTGGTACCGGGACCTGAACATTTTTCTTCTAATCTTAACCCTGAATAGGTCATCTTTTCACCTGAGCTCCCTTGAGAGCTTTTAATGCAAGCGGGGGCTCTTGAGAAGCCTTATAAACTGGTGGCCATTATTAATTTTTAGTAGATTAACCATTTCTTTTTTTGGGGAAGGGGTGTATTGCTTACTTGTCATACCCAGATCTCTGCCCTGTTCCCTGCCGAATTAGTTTTTGTTGACTCACACCCATGCACGTGCATCTTTCTTGAGATTAACCCCTCAAGACTGCAGCACAAACCACATGAATTTTTGATGCTGCCGTCCCTTCCCAGACAATGCAGTGTAATCTACAAATCTCGTCTTTCTCCCTCTCTCCCTCTCTCTGTCTCCCTCATTCTTTCCCTCTCTAGGGAGTGAGGCAAGTACTTGGGAGTCCTTGAAAGATTAAAAAGGGAAGCTTGTTATCTGCTGCGGTGAGTCGCTCCCATGTTGGATGGCCACTAGTGAGCATGGGGTGGTGGTGTGGGGGGGTGGGGGGGGTGGTGCGAGATAATTCACAGACTCTCCCACACGTCACATGGAATGAAGTTCGCAGAGGAGATCAGGGCCCGTGGGTCTCTGCCCAATTTGCCACCTCAGAAGAAATCTTTTGACTTTTACATCCATGCCAACATGTACCTGGGGCTCGGGCAACCAAGATATATGCTAATGTGACCCATTTATTTCAACTCCAAACATTTCCAAATAGGTTCACACCAAAAAGCGAACCGAAAAAATTAAAAACTGAAAGTGTACAGCCCACAGTAAACAGTTGTACTTTGTATTGCGGAGATGGATGTGTTTAATGTGGTGTATTCTCCCCAGTGGAATAGAGTAAACTTAAACCAAACTGCAAGGTGGATTGCTTATGTTGGTGCAAAAAAAAAAAAAAACATGTACATCAATGTTACGATACACAAGTTATGCTAATGCAGTGTAGCTCGGTAAAAACATGTCCCGGCGGTTTTAAACCTCAAGAACACATTGTAAACTGACATGTTTTTTCAGGAAAGGAAGACATGATCAGTGTTTGAAAGTGTTCATATCTTAACTGTGTTAAAAAATGTACTTGATATGTCTTCTAAAATGTGTATTGTTTATATTCAGTAATATATTAAATAAATGCATTATTTCACTAATAGATTACTATTGTGTTTTTCTGTCACCATCACCCAAATATTTTAACATTTTTGTGTTAAAGTAAAAGGTTATAGGTTATAATGGAAAAACAAAGGCTGGCTCAAGATGAAGATTTGTTATAATGAGATTTACTGTGCTTCAAGATCAACCCTTCTGATTGGCCAATTTGGGCGTAACATATAGGCAACAATTTAACATTTAAGTTACCTTAATATGTTTTTAGCTCTTAACAAATGTTATAGACACCAGTCATGTGACCACCGAAATGTTCCAATCTGGAATTCTGATTGGCTGTGAGGAATACTGGGGAATAATGGCATCTCTTTTCAATATTGTTCCATCGTATTACATCGTGTTTACAGTCATCATGTGAGCAGATGCCACCTGAATGATTTTGCTTTCTGGTTGAGACATTTTACTGTAGATATTACATAAAATGTGTTTCTGTTTATATTGTTATATATATATACACAACAGGTAAACAATGTTTTTTATCACAATAACTCACAAAATGTTCTCGGCACTGGTCACTCGAATTTCAACTTAGGTCATATGGGCAATCGCTCACTACATAGCATAACCTTGGGCATGTTATAGCTTCATTGTGTTCCACTCTTTTTCAGCCTCTTTGCTCTCTTTTAAACCGGCAGTGGAGGCAGAGCCCCATGAATGCAAATGCTTCTTTCAGTGTTTAAAAATGCATGTAGATAATTTCATGCCCTTGGACCCAAGAATAGTGAAACCCAACACAGATCATCATAAAATCTCTTCAATGCAATTTAACAGAAGAAATAAAAAGCAGAACAGATAAGTTCTGAGATGATGCTCTCATTTAATTCCTTCTACCCCCCTGGCCCTGTGTCTCCTATTACCATGTCCACAACAAATGGCTCAGTGACGTGTCCCTAATCTCATTAGGCCCCCCAGTCTTTTCTCAGGCTGACAGTGCCCCTTTACACAAAATCCCGCATTACGCCAGCGAACACAAATGACTCTAAAATTGGCTATCGCTAATCGCTAATTGCGCATCTCTGGTAGGGCCTTGGTCGGATCCATTAAACCCAC
This sequence comes from Denticeps clupeoides, assembly GCF_900700375.1. NCBI lineage: Eukaryota > Metazoa > Chordata > Actinopteri > Clupeiformes > Denticipitidae > Denticeps > Denticeps clupeoides. The sequence goes on along the minus strand of NC_041710.1, from coordinate 22,916,365 downwards.
GTTCCGCTATATCAATTACACAACGAAACAAAGACAGCAGCAACAGTTGCTAATGCCCCCCTCGCACACGCCGCTGCTGATTCAATTGTCAGTTTGTGTTTAGCTGAGCGCACAGACAAGGAGCGAGAGGATGGATGGGAGCCTTTGGATGGGGGACTGATGGATGGGAAGGCTTCGTTAATGGCAAAGGGTTGCCTGGAGAAACAAATAGGGGGATACCTGGCGCGTCTGACGCATTCGTCTCGACCGAAACCCCGAACATGCGCCCATACTGGACTCTCTGGACTCTGGACATGTGGCAGGCGGGAAGAAGGACTGTCATCTCTCTCTTTTTTTTTCTTTCCTCCTCTAGCGCTCATATATCCTGCGGTCAACTTCACTCCCCCCTTCTCTTTTTGTTGTCTTGCGCCTTCTCCACTCTTGTTCCAGTCTCTTTCTCGTTTCTTTTTACTTCTGTCCCTCGCACGTTGGCCCCTTTGTTATCTCTCTTTCGCGCTCCTTTTTCAGACACCACCCTCTGCTGCTGTGCGTGCACACGCCTGACAGGGTATTTTATTTTCAAGCGTGATCCTTGCCTTGTGAAACTGTGGAAATCCTCCTGTTGCGTGTTCTCCCCCTGCTTTCTAGAGAGAACAGATGACAGGAACATGCATCAGACTTGTTAAACTCTGACACGCTGCTCACACTGCACGTCAGAACCTCTTTCAGCCCCGTTAGACAGAATCATGCTCTGTTAATAAAAGAGGACCAGGACCATGCAGCAGACAGTCGGTAAAATCGACTTATTTGCAATATAGAAAGGACAATGAGGCAGGATTTTCTGACAATATGTCAAGGTGCTCATGATTTACTTGTCTAAGAGTGGAGCCACATGTTTACACTGAAGAAGGTTAAAATTACCACTTAAAAGTGGTATATAAGGTAAGGTAAAATCAGCTAGGTGCTCATTTTGGCAGGACATACGTCAAGGGGACCTTAAAAATAATTCAGCGCTGGGTGGATGGGTAGGAATGTAAGTGTGTAGGTCAATATTATTGAAGTAAAGCGTAGGTGTTATTGAGCTTTTTTGTTTGTATGTGCATTCTTGTGTGTGTGTGTGTGTGTGTGTGTGTGTGTGTGTGTGTATGAGATTTGCCTACTGAAGGCCTCTGCATACAGAATTGCTGTGAGTGTGCTTCGGGGAATCCCTAAGGGTTGAGTTCTAGAAAGATTCACTCGTTTCAGTGTACACACACACAAAAACACACACGCACATCAAACATTTCCCTCAAATCATGAAAAATTTACAGCGGCCTGTTATTACATAGTAATAAACAATGTGATACATGTTATGATTTATGATTTCCCACATTTTATTTTTGACTGGATATGACAGAGATGTTTTTTTTTTAATGATTGCATCATACATAATTCATTCTTATGCCATTAATCTTTACCCTCGTTTTGAAGCCCTCATATAATTCAGATTTTAATAATAAATTGCATGACACATTTTCATCAATATAAAAAACAATTTTTTAAATATTGTTCCTCAGTGTTCATCTAGAGGAGAACCTCTCCTGCACTCTCCAACACCAGCTCAACAGCCAAGAAGGTGTCTCTACTTCCTGTGGAGGCTGAGGAAAGTCCATCACCCATCCCCCATCCTCACCACCTTCTATAGAGGGACCATAGAAAGCATTCTGACCAACTGCATCACTGTCTGGTTTGGGAAATGCACCACACTGGACCGCAAGACCCTACAGCGGATAGTGAGGACGGCTGAGAAGATCATCGGAGTCTCTCTTCCCTCCATAACGGATATTTACCACACATGCTGCATCCGGAAAGCCACCAGCATTGTGAAGGAACGTACACACCCTTCACATGCACTCTTCACCCTCCTACCATCCAGAAAAAGGTTTTAAAACATACGGCCCTCACTGCCAGTCTGTGCAACAGCTTCATCCCACAGGCCATCAGACACCTGAACTCGCCTTTGGACTGTCACACACATTTACACACTACCTCTGTTATACTGAGTAATATTATCTATTATTGCACTGTTCCATTTTGCTCAGCAGTATTTGCACTATTTCTACTTGTTTAATTGTTCAAATGTTACATGTATCACCAGGTTCCGGAGAAACGTTATCTTGTTTCATTATGTACTGTACATGTATATAGCTGAAATGACAATAAAGTTCAATTTCTTCTTCTTCTAATTTTCTTCTATAACAATACGAAACTTGCTAAACAGGTGGACTAAATACCATTTTTTAAGGTGTACTGGTGGCCTAGCGGTTAAGGAAGTGGACCTGTAATTGGAAGGTCGCCAGTTCGAATCCCAATCTGCCAAGGTGCCACTGAGCAAGGCACAGTGCCGCCCACTGCTCACCAAGGGTGATGGTTAAAAGCAGAGGACACATTCATTGTGTCACCTTGTGCTGTGCTGCAGTGTTTCATAAGGACAATCACTTCACTTTTAAATCACAATTGTTCAGCAACAACTTCTTTCTGATTATTGATTATTGATTATTGACATATTACATAATGAATTCTGGTTATACTTGGAAGACCAATATAGTGTTTTGATGAATGAGCCTTAATGAAACTATAGCTGGTCTATGTTGTTTCTCTACAGGGCCACAGGTGACTGTGACAATTTTCTCATTTTTTTGCTCCAATGCTTCACCATCAGCTATTAGAAGTCCCCTTGACAAAAGAACTGACATTGTAGAAATGAATAAAATAATGAAAAATAAATAAATAAATACAATAATTAAAAGGTTTCTGTGACATTGACAAACTATTCATTTAATTTAAAGAAATTAATATTTCAAAACATATATTAACGTATGCTTAAACAGGGTCCTTTGCTGAATTTGTACAAGTCCTCTGTGGTTCAGATGTTGCAGGCTGAAATTTATTTAGCCTCAAGAGGCTCAAAGTAAATTAGTTTATTTTTGCTGGGATGAAGTTAGACATTTTAAATCACCACTGTGCCTACTGCAAAATGTTAAGTGGGGGTTATAATGCAGCCTAAAGGCCCCTTGCCGTTCTCTGAGCTGACACTTCCAAATATTTAGAGCACTTGACCTCCTGAGTGTCCATGTTCAGACGCTTCACAAACACTGCCAGCAGTACCTTCTTATGTGCCTTCGGTTCTCTCAAAATACATATTCAGCACTTTTGCTCCCAACCCCCATCCCCTTTTCCCTCTGCTGTTTTTTTCTGTTGTTTTAAGTAGTTATTAGATAGGACAACTCTCGCCTCTGGCGACTCTCTCCTCAGCAGTCCAAATTCTAATCTAGCTCTGCGCCTTTTACAGCATCTGATCGGCTGAGCACCACCTCTCCCCCACTGCTACAACAGCCTTTCATGTGCCTGCACAGAAGTGACACCACCCCCCTGGCCTGGTGAGATGTCCATACAGGCAAACACACACACACACACACACACACACACACAGGACAGCCACAACATTAAAACCACTGATAAGTGAATTGACTAGTAGTCATGAAAACAATCAGCTCCTGAAGTTGGATCTGAGTTACTTGGACAAAGACCAGATTCGGATAGCTGGATGACCGGGTCAGATTTTGGGGCTGTTGCAGCAGGGGGCAGCCAGTGTTACTAGGAGAGAGATGGTAGCATGGTGGAAAAAGGCAAGATGCCAGAGGCAGTGCAGTTTTCCTGGTACGCCGTGGCTCATGTGGATGTGTCCACCTACCTAAGGTTTGCTGCAGACAGCCTACACCCGTCAAGGTAGTGGTATTGCAAGATGACAGCAGCATATTTCAGCACTCACATTGCAAAACCTGTTGAGGGACGGTTTGAGGACACCTTGTGGAGTCCATGCCTCATTAGGTAAGAGCTGTTTGGTGCCACAAGGGGAGCTCAAGCAATGCTAAGCAGGTGTTTTTTTATGATTTGTCTGATCTGTGAGATGCAAGTTAAAATAAACCTTATCCTAGTAAACTGGAGATGTTTGTACCCTGGAGATGTTTGCCGTCAGTGGAAAACCTCACAGTGAAGAGTCTTTGTTGTCATACAGTAAAGTAATATGCACACGCAGGCAGACTGCTCACTTCACTTCACAGACGTGACAAAATCTGACACACGCATGCTGTATGTACACCACAAAATCCAAAAGATCCAAGTTACAGAAACCTTCAGCAGAACAGAAGGCCTGTGGACTGGGTAACATCGTCAGCCTTCACTGCACAGTGTACAGTTTTCTACCCCGAGTTCAGAGGAGTTTCTGACTCAGCACAAGGGCTTAGCAGCACCCTGCCACCACTTTTAAAGGCTGACCGAAAATAAGCCACAAAACGAATGGGTGGGGGAAGGGAGGAGATCTGGGGTGACGCAGTTGTCCTTCAGCCCACCTCAAAATGATTAATCAGCAGCCATGGGAGGGCAGGCAAAAAGGCCCCAACCTGTGTGTAATGCACCTGTTCGCACCCCAGCGTTTACACTGTTGTGGTGGCACACATCAACAGGGGTTCATCGATCGTTCTGATACCAACACCATTATTTAGATGAATTATTAGAAGAAAACACGCAGATTAAAGTCTACAGTACTGGTGAGGGTTATTGCAAATGCCTTGACCCTCACCTTGACCCTTTATCTTAAACTGCAGTAGGGCCCGGTGGAGATTCATTAATTAAATCCTTCATTGGGTGATATTTAAAGGCCGGAGGGAACACGGTGATAGTGCCGGATGAGAGGAGCTTGTTCAGTGACTGCTAGTTTGTGCTGCGCATTTCTCACATCGTGCAGTACAAACGAAAATATTAAAAGTGATGCCATAGGTCGTTTCTTGTCATTTAAACTAAAGGAAGTGTTTTTCTATAAATCTAACTGTGGCTCTCCATTGAACTATAGTCTAGACTGTGGAAACCTTGGCACAGAACAGTCCCCAGACAACCAGTAGTGGTGTCAGAGGACACCAACATTTACATTTTATGCATTTACACCTTTTTATCCACTGGTTCCTTGGAAGGTCCCGATGTTACAATTGACCCTCTGGTCTAGGGTCAACTCATACAATACTAACAATGGTGAAACCCCCACAGCAAGGAACATGGAATGCTTCTATCCCTACAGAACCCCTAGTCTAACTGTAATTGACACCCTGGCTGACTACCCAACCCTCCAAAACTTACATTGCTCCTACTAGAGGCTGATGGATGCAGGGCCACAGTAGTGGAATGCCGGGACTGTTTGCCAGACAACACGCACGGGAAAATAACCGGGTGCAACTGACTGTTATATACTCCAGTATGTCATGAAGAGTGATCAGATGAATTGCAAAGTCTTTGCCATGAAAATGAACTTAATCCCAAAAAATCCACTTCCACTGCCTTTGAGCCCTGCAACAAAAGGACCTGGTGAGATCATTTCAGTGATCCTCTTGTTAACACAAGTGAGAGTGTTGACAAGCACAAGGCTGGAGATCATTCTGTCATGTCGATTGAGTTAGAAAACCCACAAATTCTGACAAACTCCAAGCACTGATTATGAAAGAATGGGTTGCCATCAGTCAGGATTTGGCCCAGAAGTTGATCGGCAGCATGCCATGACAGATTTCAGAGATCTTGAAAAACCCTGCAAATATCGACTCTTTCTTTAAACTGGATGTAATTGTCAATAAAAGCCATTGAAACGTATAAAACACGTGTAATAATACTTCAATACACCGGAGAAACAACTGACAAAAAGATCTAAAATCACTGAAGCTGCCAACATTGTGTTATTCTCAAAACTTTCGGCCACGACTGTACACTATTTCTGACAGTCACCACTAAGCACATGGAGGTTGACTGCATGAACGCAAGGATGATGACTTCCTTCCTGTTCAGAGCAGTAATAAATAGAGAGCTGGTGTACATCTTCCATGGTCAGAAAACATGGTAATGATTCATTAAAACGTGTGGCCTATAACAGTTGTCATTCAGTCACTCTACACTGACTATACAATTAACATTTTCAGTCTAGAGGCTTGGTTTGACAACCACTGGTCTGAATTTCCATTAGTAGCATAATAACATCTGTTAGATGGCAAGAGAAACCCTGGTTTTATTATACAAGGGGGTTGTAGCTAAGACTGACCTTGCTCTTAACTTTTGACTTCCAGTGTTTCTGCTGATTTTTATTTCGTTTGCATGTCTCCCTGGCTTCAAGAATCGGCCTATCTGTGACTACACTGTCATAAACATTAACTGTGACTACACTGTCATAAACAGAAGGAGTCAATTCTGGTTCCTCAAAATACTAAATACAACACTGAGCCACCTATGGCTGATTATGTGATAAAAGATCAAAAGTTTGAAGATGCTAAATTGAAAGACCTTGAGCAGACTCCAATGCAAGAAACATGAAAATGTGTTCAACATAAACCTTCAGGACTGTTGGAAACATTGTCTAAGCCAAGAGTGTGAAATGCTGCCATCGCAGCAAAAGCTCCCTGCTTTGGAGACACACAAATATTAAATATTATTTTTGCCTTTGTTATTTCTGTTTATTACATAACCTCACGTGTGTTATAACCTCACGTGAGTCCTCAGTTTTGTTCTATAATGTAAAAAAGACCCATACAACACCAAACAATGTCTCTTGAGGTATACAAAGTAATTAGAACTCACATTTTTGAGGCTTTAGAGTCTTGTCTGTCTTTGACCTTGACAAAACATCTCCTTTTGGTTTGTTGCTTCACTGCTTCTCATTGACTTTGCTTTCCTCTCAGCACCTTTCACTGTCACTCATAACGTCATTCCATGTTTTCCCCACTTTATCTATAAACCTCATTCCACCTCTTCTCCTTCCTGACCATCAGTTCCCTGCTGTCTCTCTTCCTCACGCCGCTCTGCCTTCATCCACCCCCACCTCCCCACCCCCCCTCTCAGGTTTCTCTTAGTTCAAAGGCAGATTGGCCCCACAGCTCTAAATCCATCCCATCAGCACTTTCAGCTGTGTCCATCCGTCCGTCACTTTTAATGCAGAACTGAGGCATTTCTGCAAATAAGCAGCCCAAGCATTCCTTTACCTCTTTCCATTTTTTTCCCTTTACCCCTTTTTCGACCAACGATGACCTTGGAAACTTGAGAGCACTGCATCTTTACACCAGCTCAATGCATATCTGTATTTTTTTAATCATACAATCTTCTTCTGTCCTGTGTGTATCACCATCACACTCCTGTATCAACATCTGCACACTGCATTTGAATTAAAACTGTGCACATTTTTAAATTATATGATCAAAAGACAGCTGATCATGTGATAACCACATGCCTGCATGTGTTTGTCAGTACTCGCGCCACACCACCACGCCAGCAGGGGGCAAAGTGCCAAAAAAGACAGAATAAAAACAGTGGTATTCCATAAAGATGTCGCTCATTCATATTATCTCATGGCCCTGTGCTACTGCCATTCTTCAGACTGTCTTCCTGGTTTCAAATCATTTAGTCATAGTACAAATCCCGCCTGCACCATGTTTCTTCTATCTGCCTAAGGTTTCAGATGGCTGGATACCTCAGACCTGACCTTCAGTTTGCTCATTGTTTCCACGACTTGCAAGTACCTGGTAATGCCATTTGGGCTCTTGACCAGCTCTTGTTGAACAGCCCTGCATCCTTCCAATGCTTGGTGAACAATGTGCTCTGGGACTTTCTTGATCAGTTTGTGTACCTGGATGAGATCCTGATCCTGATTTTTTCACCCGACAACAGTTCATAGGTGCTCATTCGTCTGCTGAAGGCCCAACTGTATGTAAAAATGTGCTTTTCACACCATGCAGACCTACTTCCTGAGGTTTATCATCAGCTCAGGGGCCATCATGATGGATTCCACCAAGGTGTCTGCAGTGACAGGCTGGCCGACGCTCCGACGTTCCTTGGGTCCACCAATTTATGCCTTTATCCAGAGCGACATACAATCAGTAGCGACAGGGACAGTCCCTCTGGAACAACATAGGGTTAAGTGTCCTGCTCAGTGTCAGTAAGTGAGATTAAAACCTGGGTCTTCTGGTTCATGGGCGAGTGTGTTACCTACTAGGCTACCACCACCCAGGGTATAAACCCCTGAACTCATTGTTTCCACTATTCAGGACAGTGGTGGCCTAGCAGTTAAGGAAGCCGCCCCGTAATCTGCTTGCAAACTTCAGCTCCACACCTTGAGGTGCCACCTTTGCTACGGACCACAGTGCGCATAGTGAATGTGGAATGACTTGCCCAGTGTCCCTGAATGGCAGCCGCAACCCTAAGTGAGGAAGTGCAGAGGCGGGACATACTGGGAAACAAAGATTTATTTAATGGCACGAGGGTCAAAAACAGGGGATAAACACAAACTAAACCGCAGGCGTGTGGCAATTGCCAGAACTGAAAACAACACTAATCATACGTTGCACGGTCCACAGCGCCTTTTTCCCACCCTGCAGATTGGTGCCAGGTGCATCTCCATGTGCACCCAATCGTGACAGGGTTACCAGCAGTTTATGGTTTAAAGCTGCATGCCATGTTATTGTCTCTTAATGTCATAGTATGTTTTTTCATTCCAAAAATGTAAATTATAAGGCAAAAAAAGAGCAGTGAAAGCTTGCATAAAATTAATTTATTAGGAAGGAAGTCATTCATAGACAACAGTGTTTTTAGATAAGTACTGCTTTCTACTGTTTGATTCTTTATTTTCAGCCAGTTTTAATGTGTTCTAACTGTTGATTTTAATTTGAGAGTTGAATGGATAAGTGGCCATTGTTAAATGTGTACTGGGCAAGTTCAAGGGACCTTCCTCATTAGCATACTGTACATAGCTCATTAGTCCTGTGCATAGTCAACTGAGTGCAAATTCAATGGCCACATGTCTGCACATAGGGACAGTTAGCACCAAGAATTACAAAGGGTCCATAGACTGAGCCCAGGTTCACAAATATTGCTTTTATCTCACAACGATGGACATTTTAAAGCATATGCATGGGATTGCTTATGTTTATGGCCTCAAAAATTCTGATTGCATAATGGTCATTAGTAAAATGTATATATATTTACATATAAAAATTCTGTTGAACGCTAACTTTACAATTTCAAATAATTTTTCCAAAATGATCAGTGTAACTGATGCACTAAATGGCATTTATGTAACAGATACTCATTTTTAGATAGTGGAATCATATTTTGTTCAAAATCTAAAAATAAAAAATATATGTGTGAAAATGCAGAAAGAATGACAAAATTTGAACACAAAAATCTTTATACATTTACATGACTACTGTGTTTGGATAGTTTAATTTATTTTCAGAATAGTAAAAACTAATATTCTTTGCATTTATGAGTGCTTTATCAAACTGACAACCACATTGCCAGGCCAACAAAACACTTTCAGCTTATTTCAATTACAAAGAATTGAAATGAACGGGACTAAAAAACACAAAAACATGGAGATAGACAGAGAGCATGAGAGATGGGAGGTACAAATCGCTCCATTCATGTCTGGATTGGGCTTTTTTGCAGCAGCTGGATCATTCATCCTCCAGTCTGTAAAACCATGTCAGCTCAGTACCTGTAAAAAATACAGTTGGAAGCCGCAAAAATTGCTGACTGATATGGGATGAAATACTTATGTAATTCATGAAAATGCAAATTATTGTATAGCATTATTAATTACTATAACAAAATATTATTTGCGTTTAATTAAAAAAATGGATTGACTTTCAATACTTTATTTGTTTTTAAACCAAATACATTTCTCTGAGCTCTCTGAACTAACATAAGCATTTTAGACAATGAAAATTCATCTAAATAAATTATTTAGTAAATTATGTTCTTTGTTGTCCTTTTTTTTGCATGCCAATTTTTTTTACATTTTAATTAATTTGTTACTCATTTGGTTGCAATTCCAGCTTGCTGTAATAACATATAAATAACCTTTTACATATAAATACAGTAAACAGAGTGCAGTTTATGATTACCTCAGCGTTGCCTCAGCATTATAAGATGGAGTTTGTGTGTGTGTTTCTGTGTCTGCATGTGATGTGCTTAGCTCCCACAGTGCCAAAATGATAATTAGCCCTATGGGATTTGCTCATTCTGGCAACCACACACACCTTTCGCCAGGTGGAGATCATTTGTGCTTAAAACTGTTTTTTTTTTTAATGCATCTCAACCTGTCACCATCAAAGCTGCAGCGAGCTTTCAGCCAGCAGGGAAGCCAACAGCTTACATGTCCTGCAAGGCCTTCCTGTCACAATGCCACTTGAGTAAAAGTTGTGTCACAATGCTGCTGGAATCATACATTATTAATGCTATTCGCAATCCTAAATGTCTCGCCATATCACATCAGTTCATCTACAATTCAGCACTGCACTTAAATACCACTCATGCACACAGACAAAGCAGCGCGCCATGCAGTACTGCTCTCTTAATGCCACAGGGAGACACAGGGCAATGAAGGGCTGAGATTCCACAGGTCGACATGGCTATGCATGCTGCAGTTATGCTAGTGCTTGTGATAAACATCAGAACTTTCACATGCTGGAGCACACGCTGTGCTCCATTTTTTTAAATAAATCTTCAAAGTCTAAACTGTCTATCATAAGATTCCCAAATCTGGAGACTACTAATAAACTCCTAACCAAAACCAGCAACACTAAGGTCTAAACCACAGTGAGAGCAAGAGCATTAAAACAGGCGCAACTGGGAAATCCACGACTGACACACGAGTAGTTTTTGTTGCCTCTGATGCACTAAGGGATAATAAAGGATGGGCGCTGCTGTTAGCCGATTAGCATACTAGCTTCAATCTTGCTGACTATGAACTGACAACGTAAGTCATAAAAGGATTTTATTTTCAGCATTGTATGAAAAAATGTTTTTTTCATATTTTCATATTTTGTTAAGTACAGTTAAAAATGAAGTCAGGAAAGGAACACCATGCTAAAGTTTTGGGGCACCCCAATTCAAATGTGTTGTCATGTAGCCCAGGTGACCAAGATTCCAGGTCGTAATTAGCTTATTGAGCTAATGAGCATTAGGCCAGTGGTGGCCTGGGGGTTAAGGAAGCAGACCCGTAATCAGAAGGTTGCCAGATTGTTCGAAGGTGCCCCTGAGGTGTCACTGAGCAAAGCACCGTCCCCACACACTGCTCCCCGGGCGCCTGTCATGGCTGCCCACTGCTCACCAAGGGTGATGGTTAAAAGCAGAGGACACACTTTGTTGTGACAATCACTTTGCAGACAATCACAAGTCACATGACGCGTCACATGACGCGACACAAGTCATGCTGACAGGACATGGCGAGGAAGAAGGACACATACGCACGATGTCATGAGACAGGGGTCACACGATGGGGAAACATCACCAAACAACAATCCGACAGTGAACAGACACAACCAGGGCAGTTTTATACAATCAAACACAGGTGAAAACAAACAGGAAACATAACAGCACAGAACCAGCACAGAACCAGCACAGATCTAGAATAGCCCCTGCTGGACCGGATCCTGATAGACTCCTATAAAAAGACGCCTTAGTTGCTCAGTAATTGTTTGCCTTTGCCTCTCATCGCTTACCAAAAACGATCGTTCCTGTTCTGTCTCATCCTCTGTCCTACCTACCTGCCTTCCTGTCCCTTGTCTTGTTTTTTCCGCAAAGGTCAACATCCGTGGATGTTGTAGCTGAAGCTGGCTACACATTCGCAGATTAACTCGGTGGGAATTCACCTGCCTCCTCGCACTACTCCACAACTGGCTTTTCATTTCCACCTACACGCGCTTGCTCTCCTGTCTCGCCTTGTTTCCGTGACACTTGATTCCTCAAACTTGTCCCTAAAGAGTCTGATGCTCACTAATTAGGAGGTCTGGTAGAACAACAAAACTTGGAAAAAGTGAAACTGCTAAAGACCTTCAGGAATTGTCATCAGTGTTACGATAAGAGTGTTTTACTTCTACCTGTAAATGATACTGGATAAAATTCAAATATAAATGATATGTGTCACGTTTAGATTTATATGTTTTGGTGATCAACTAAGGAAGGTCATCTAGCACTAATATGTGATAAAGAAGAACAATAATTTAGAAGAATGAATCAGGTTTGTTGGTCTGTCTGTTGTGTTCTGTGGCAAAAAAAAAAAAAAAACCAGCCATCAAACTAATAAAAAGTGTAATTTAGTTAAACTCCTTGGATGCATGCAGTGTGTGACAGCTGTGCAAATCTCTAAATACAGAGTTGCCAGGATCTGGACCATGCACTGACAACCTCGGAGGCATGTCCTCAAGCTAAAATCGTGTTACAGGATAAGTAGTGCTGTGGGGATTTTTTTTTTAGGGTGGGGTCACTTCTTTTTCCCTGTAATCCAGTGTTAGCCTGCTCCCTTCACCAATGCACAGGAGTAAGCAAGTATTTATTTGGCTATAGCTTTTCCATGTGGAACAATATTAGCACCTGAACAGTGCATGAAAATTATATTTGCATGATTACTCTGAACACTTTTGTGCTTTTTAAAATTGCCTAGTGTGTTTTTGTTACAGTCTAATGGTGGCTCTTCGGTAGGTTTTTTCTGACTGAATTGAGCCATTTTAATTGCTTTTACAATTTGCAACACTGTCCTTCACCAATGCTGCTTGCAAGTCAGAGACGTGTTGATGCTCTGCAGAGGGTTCGAACAGCAGAGGCAGGTGCTGAATCGCAAAAATACAGCAGAAGAAATAAAAAAAACTCGGCAAGTCAAAAGGATGGGTGCTTGAGCACCTCATGGGAGCTATGTGTGAATGTACCCATCATGAAAAAGAAAACTCTCAATTCATGGTCCTTTTTCTAATCAACAAAATTCAAAGGGTCCCAGAGAGGTACCAAGGCCATTTTTCCTGGCACTACATCAGCACATACTTGTCTCATTTTGCATACACAATAGTTGCAGAGCAACAAAATAAAAAAAGACTACCTTAGTACGATGAGGTTATGGAGAGTGTTAGTGTGATCTGTCCTCCAGACATCTAGGCTCAGCATTGCAATTTCACAAACTTTTCTTTGGGGGGGGGCTTTATGACCTGCCAGGGTTCAGTTATAGTCTAGCAGATGAGATGCTTGAGCAGAAGTGCATTAAGGTGCCCCTAGGCTTCACTTTGTGTAGACCCCCTCAGCTATACCGCATGAAAAAACAGAGAAAAATAAAAAATCACTGACAAGTTCAGAGAAAGTATTTTTCTGCTAAATAAATATAGACTGTGATGTGGAGCAAACACAGTAAACACACACACTCTGACACATGGATTCAGCTGATGGAACATGAATTCACACATATAAACCAATATAAACATTTCTAGATAATGGGCAATTCTCTGTTATTGTTCGGAGGGATCAGTCTCTTTTCCGGCCACCATAATCTTTCAATCCAATGTAATCTATAACCAAGTCAAATGAAACTGCTGACAAAAAGGGTCCAGACATCCTATTTATTATTCATTTAATTCAGTTAATTGTTTTGCATCAAATGCCTCACCAGTAAACACAATTTTAATAACACCCCTGGCAGTTATTCCAGGAAAACAATGCCAAATACATTTTTTTTACCACTTCTACTTTAGCTACACATGCCCATTTACCTGCACCATTGCAGCATTTGCCACTGGCCTCATATTTGCCTCCAATTTCTGCTACTATAAAGTCATCAATTAACCTGTGATATGTGTATAAAACATAAACATTTAAAAAATTTATTTTTTATTTTTTATATTTTATCTTATAATAATTTGTAACACATAACATTTTGCCAAGTTTCATACAGGAAGTCCTGGGACAGTAAGTTACACTTAGTCATAATTTAACTCATTAAATTCAGAATAAAAAAACTATAATTACAATATAAGTGAACCAGTAGGGTGCTATTAAAACAATGGAATCTGAGCTTGGAAAGAAATGTGGATGCAGTGTAGTGAAGCACCATAAAAGTCAATGATTAAGTGACTAAATTAGTTTTTATGCACTTGTAATTTCAGGATGTATTATAACCACTGATCATTAAATAGGCCGAACACCCATATTCATCAAAGATTTGTAGACACAAGTGGGAATTCAAAGGCAGAGAAAATGAACAATTAGTGTAGAACATTCGATTAATGAAACTGTCGAATTCAAATGAAATGGGGATTTGATGAAATGACTTTCACATTTCCTTTCATAAAAGGCACCATGGTTTCTATCATATAGTGGGGGGAAATTTATGTGATCCCCTGTTGATCAGTCTATAATGTCAAAGGTAGGTTTATTTGAGCAGTGAGAGACATGAACAATTAAAATAATGCATTTCTAAATAGTTATGAATTAATTTTGCATTGTCATGAGTGAAATAAGTATTTGATTCTTTTTGCAAAATGTGCTTTAGTATTTGGTGGCAAAACCTTTAGTGGCAATCACTTGTGGCAATCAAGGTTTGCACATGTCTCTGGGGGGATTTTGTCCCACTCCACTTTGCAGATGTTCTTCAAACCATTTTCAATGCCCTGGCTGTGAGAAGGAGGTTCGCACCCACGATTTGAAGGTACATGGGCACCATCCATCCTTTTATACACAGCAGTTGTCCCCTTGGTAGAAAAAGATCCTCAAAGCATAATGTTTCCACCTCCATGTTTGACGCTGGGGACGGTGTTCTTGGAGTCATGTCCAGCATCATTCCCCTCCAAGCATGGTGAGTTGATTTGATGCCAAAGAGCTTAATCTTGCTCTCATCTGACCACAACAGTTTCCCCCAGATTTTGATGTTCAGAGGCAAACCTGTACATGTTCTTGAGCAGGAAGACCTTGTGGCTTCAGGATTTCAGTCCTTCATGGTGTAAAAGTTACACCATGTGACTATGATCCCAGCTACCTTGAGATCCTGAGTAATTCATGTTCAGGGAAAAGAGGATGTCTGGCTACCCTAACTTAGTGGCGCTATGTTAACTCTACACTTAATCTACTCTTAACTTATCAACTTAAAGTCAACATGTGCAAATCAATAATTACTAAATATTTCTGTTTACTCCCCTACAGGTTTCAGATTTTGAAATGATAATTTATCAAGCCGATTAACAGCTCTGGTTGGGGTGGCCAGGTGGGGTGGCCTGTGAGAGCATGTGAAAGCATGTTGTAAGGTGCTCTGGATAATGGTGTCTGCCAAATGTCATAGATGGAAATGTAAATCAGATTTCCCCCTGTGGACACGCCCCTGCCCCCAATGTCAGCTCCGTACATGCATAAACTCTAGAAGCCAGAAATCTTGCTGACTGATACCGGATCAATTACTCATTCATAAAAATCCAAATTATTTTATAAATGTTTTAATTTTTTGATATTGTCCTGCCTCTCACTCTTCAAATAATAATACCATTGAAACTATAGGTTTTGTTTTCATTCCATGGGCAAACTTACAAATTCAACAGGGGATTAAATAATTGATCCTGATAACTGTAAGTTAATGAAAAGATGGGGTGAGATGACTGAGACGTCTCGGTCACCCCTGGTCTATCAGTGACTGGACAGGGGGTGAGGTGGGGGGGCTGTGATTGGTCAGGGACAGTGATGGTTTGTTTCAGAAAGCATGACTGGTATGACCAAGTGAAAATAAAGTCACCGATATTTTGACCATCTGGTGTGAATGAGGCCGGATTTTCTTTTTTATGGGCAGCTTGGGTGAATTTCGGACTGTGTGTACACCCCTCTAGTGGAGTTTAAGATGGACTCTGTATACTCTGCCATCAGAGACAGATCATTAGTTCTGTTCTGTTTTGCAGCCAACCTCTGGTAACAAACAGTGGGGCTGAGTAGCCTCACAACAAGTGATTAGAGTCATAATCAGAAAAACGTTATTAATCCCAAAGGAAATTGCTTATACATAAGCCTTGTCTTACCTTGAGTGTGCTGCCACCATTGACTGGTACTTTATCACTGATGTGTTGGGCTTCATTCTCAACGTCAGCCATGCTGGGCCTGTTGTTCTGCCGTCATGTGGAGAGAAAAATAAAAAAGTGAGATGTACTTACCTGTGTCTTTGTTGTTGTCATACAGAGATCCTTACTGTCCTGTGGGAATGGAAAATTTGAATCGGAAAGTCTTTCATGTATTATCTGTGCAGCCTGGAATCTATGATGTTTTGTGAAGAACAAAAGGTTTTTATTGATTAAATTATTATGCAGTAACCATTTGTATGCATTAGTAGAGCATTCACACATTTCTGTTAATAAAGTAAAGCTGAAAATGTCAGTAACAATGAGGATTTCTATTTCACCCATAATATCATCTGCATTTTAAAGTCTCAAGGCACAGCGTGTACCTGCCTCTTTCTACATCTGTAGGAACACTCTTCCTAGATCTCACTTTGAGTACATATAGAGAGAGAGTGAGGCAGCTTCATGAAGATCTTTTCCAGCAGGGTAGCAAAATCCTCAAACACAAATGTGCTTCTGGACTGCCAAGCCCTCTTCTGGGAATACTAAACAACCAATACAGCAAAGTTAAGCTTGGATCCTGGGGAATTAAGATGTTTTCAAACAGGCAGGCCATTAGATGTCTGGGTTTCTTGACTCTTCATTAGACACCAGTGTAGCATATCTGCCCCTTATTTACAGTGGCTTAATAATGTATCTTCTTGAACATATGTAAAGCAAATTTATATAAAAATGGTAGAAGGGACGAAATCTGCATCTAGGGATCTGAGCTATTTTGACCAGGGTCAAATTTGCACGACACTGTGATTAGCCAGGCTTCATATCAAGGATGCTGTTCAGGGCATCAACACAAATAGCTGGGGTCGGGGAAATTCGTGAGGTCGTTTAAGAGTGTTGGTTTAATGTTTTTTTTTTTCATTTTTCCCAAGCTTCTTCATATGAAAATGTTGTTCTGGGTTTAATCATCTTTTTAGTGTTAGACTTGAATCTACTTTCTAAGTCTGTGCTTCTGTGCAAGCTGGTGTTGTGATACACCAAGCTGCACAGCTAATACTGATAATAATGCACTATATTTACCCGTGTTACATATCTCCAGGGTCCAGGTCCAAAAAGAAAAGAGATAACCATTACTGTTATATAGATCAGAAATTATTATTTTGTTAATGGGCCACCTTATATTCTTTTTGAGTGGAAAATTATGACCCCTTTGGTCTTTATTCATAAAACATTACCTGCAGTGCATCAGTTAATTGTCATTCAATGATTCAGCTTGGAAGTAATGGGGTGTGTGGGGACGGTGCTTTGCTCAGTGGCACCTCAGTGGCACCTTGGCGGATTGAGATTCGAACCGGCAACCTTCAGATTACGAGGCCGCTTCCTTAACCACTAGGCCACCACTGCCCCCTAATTCACAATCATGGTGGCGAGACATGTAAAAATAGAAAAAAGGTTACCTTACATGTTTGATTTTGAAAGAGGTTTGAGATTTCCCAGAGATAATTAAGAAGCAGGTCCCTTGACAAGTTTAGATACAGTAAGGTACAGTAAGGAAATTAAAAAACAGTGTCTCAGAGACAAAGCAAGCAGCATGAAATGATTTTCATGTTTATCCTGCTGCAGTCACCGCGGTGAGAGGATCTGAGCCCAGCTTCAGAGCCGAGTTTGTCAAAAGAAATGTGTATGGACCCAAGGGTTTATGTGTCCCTGAATTATGTGTAACTTCATTATTCACAACATCCACACCAACAACAAAAATGTTGTGTTAAGCTTATGAAAGCTGTAAGGAATTTTAGAAAACATATGCAAAATATACAAAAACATTTTAATGAGAGAAAAGAATTAATTTGATTTCATAAGCACTCTATGTGGACATCCTACATGACCTGAAGGTTTTGAGCTCCTATAATCTGGATATGTCAGCAGGATAACAGAACTGTGGAGATTTTTTGTCTTTTTCTATATACAAATATTGTCATTTTTAAAACGTAATCTGCATAAACTGTTTAGGTAAATATTTTAGCAATATTTTAGCATTTGACATTGTTTGGCATATGTTGCACAGTTCATTTAGAATTTATAACTGGGACATTTCCTCCTTGATGTGTAACTACACTCAAAAGTCTGAGCACCCTAATGGAGACTTCAGATATCATTGCTGTAATCAGAACACATCACAGCATGGAATAAATAAAACGTACATTAGCTATTCTGCCTATTGTCACTTTTAACTTGAACAAGTGTAAGGCTGGTGTCACATAAACCGAAACACCCAGCTGCATAAAGCTATCCTTTGACTGTACAAATGTACAAATGTACAAATAATTGGATAACACAGCATTTGGAAATAGCCAACAGGATTTAAATGCAATAATAAAATGTAAAAAAAAATAAAAAATAACGAAGCTTTGCAAACAGTGAAATAAATCGGAAACAGACAGGTAGGCATGTACTGAACTGGCTAAATCTACAGTTGCTTGGTGAAAGAACACATGGCCTTTGGCCGCTACAAATCCCCTTCATGCGGCAGGCATCTGGCACCGCATACGGTATTGAAAACAGGCACGCTGATGCATGGCCTCCCTGGCACGCCTGGCGCATAACAGCGTTCTCACACAGGCACGCTTCGGCTCCTTGAATAGTCAATGCCTGACCCCGCTGGTCAGCTGCTCACCTGAAACCGGTTCCATTAACATGCAGCCACAGTTGGATTAGCCTGAACCCGTACAGCCGCTGTAACTGTACTCCCCTCTGACCAGGACCCTGGGAATGTCAGGTACTACCCCAGCATGGAATCTTTGACCATTTTTCGGGGTTCAGTACATTCAAAATCTACTTGACTGTGCTGAGAATAAAGGCATCTATTTTCGGTTCATCTGCTACTCTCTGCTTTACTCGTGCTGGGTTTGACCCCGGGCTCTCTTTCAAGTGACTGGCTGAACATTTCCGTTTAGTTGAAAGCATGTGTAGGCATGTAGAAGGAACACATCCTCACACCGAGTGTGTGTGTGTGTGTGTGTGTGTGTGTGTGTGTGTGTGCTTATAAAGACTTACTAAGCCCCAATATTGTTGCTTATAGCAGTAAGGAACCTCACGAGACCAATTATCTAACAGGGTTCTGAGAAACATGCAGCCAAATGGAGAGGCGCAGAAAGCTCAGAGCTTAGAGAATGCTCCCATATCTGTCGCGTTCCAGCTCCAGAGTGTGTGGGCCGCATTAATGGTGGCCTGACCCCCAGGACACAAATACTGAGGTGGCCTCTCACCTAAACATATGCCATTTTTTTCATACTAATGCCAAACATTCAGACTAATTGCCATGTAAGCTCTTTATATGTTTGTAAAATGATGCAATTATGATAATTTACCGAGTGCTTTCCAGATGCTGGTCATGTGCAAAGGAAATCTGAAACCCTGTCCACATCAGGCAACTCTGACTGAAGGTCCTTTGATCGAATCAGCTAAAGCAGGCCCCTTGCAGTATTTTGAAAAATGTTTAAAGTAGTCCACATTTGATGTCTGATGGGAAAAAAAAATCTTTTGATGCATTTTTTTTTAACCAAGACAGCACAGAAAGGAAGGATGAAAAATGACCACCTGCCTCACACCAAAAGCTTACAAAGCCAGGTTTCTGATCTTTTTTATTTCTTTAACTCGTGTTCAATGTGGGGAGGGGGCAGAAATGATGAAGCAGGGGTTTGGCAGCACAGAAGCAAATTGTTTGTACACGGAAATGTCTTTGATTGATAAGAATACTGTGGGCTCTATTTATGAACTAGTGCTAAACAGTGAGCTATGCATGAACCTTGTTTGCTAGTTTGTCCTCAGGGTGAACATAAATTGATGAAAAAATAAGTTGGTACTTATGTGTACCTTATAACTACACTACACTTTTTGTTGGTGTGGAAGTATCACTGTCAACCAGAGCGTGATCTTTTTCTATAGTACAGTTTAAAATGGGATGAGGCTGACGATTGACATAATTAAAGATCATGCTTTATCCATTTATTTGTGTAAATCCCGTTTAATGCAGGGGTGTAGTGCTGCACTTTAGCATCAGTTAGATAGTGCCCTGTGTTATGTAGTGTTTGGGGGGGCTCTATTCCAAACCTTAACCCTTATTACAGTGTTGATGTTATCACAAGATGAACAGAAACACAGAGACTTCAAATCTGTGTGTGTGTGTGTGTGTGTGTGTGTGTGTGTGTGTGTGCGTGCGTGTGTGTACAGTGAGAGACATTGCCAAATTATGCTAATGGTCAGACTCTAACCTTGGTGTCTGACCTTGCATCTCTCTAATGATGTGTGATGGTTGCCATATTTACAGGAAGCGGACCAATAAAACGAGATCTGTGCTCATCTAATGTAATAGCCCCGTCATTACCGCGCAGTTGTGTTTGCAGTGCGGGTCTGGGATATTATATTTAATTTGCCATGCAGCCAGCATAGCTGCTGAAGCTTTGTTTTTTTTTTCCCTGGCCCGGTTGTGTTTTGCTGGTTAGCGTTTTGACAGAATCGAGAAGCATGTCTGTAAGTGTTTGTGACTTGTTTTTCAATGTGTGATTGTTTGGGAGTTGAGCTGAAAGGAAGCTGCAACAGAATGCTTTTGGTCTGCAGTCTGTTTCAGTCTGTGTCGGCACGCATTTCAACTGGGAATGTGCAGAACTATGTGTGTGAATGTGTGTGTGTGTGCCGTCTGTGCCAGTCTGCAATCAGACTGCCCATATAGGCGTGGGGCTCCTGCGTTGCTCTGACTGTAGATGAATGTGGTGATTCTCCAGGCGGCCTGTGTTCTCGGTGGCTATTTTCAAGCACAGCCATACAATGGAGCTCAGAGTGCACCCCCGGACCTTGTTACCATGGCGCTTCCCACGGCCTCCCACCCGCC
This sequence comes from Denticeps clupeoides, assembly GCF_900700375.1. NCBI lineage: Eukaryota > Metazoa > Chordata > Actinopteri > Clupeiformes > Denticipitidae > Denticeps > Denticeps clupeoides. The sequence goes on along the minus strand of NC_041710.1, from coordinate 22,895,584 downwards.
ACACCCAATGTTGGCCCCTTTGTGGTCCATCAGGAAGGTCCACTGTTCTTTGGAGACAAGGCTGGTCTACTGAGTAATGCTACTGAGTACTGTAGTTTGATGACCTCACTGGACATCTGAGTACAATAGAGCCACCCAAGAGACATACAGTGTGTCCTATGGTCTGTCACTGTCATTTATAACGCAAGTAAATACTGATGCTGTGGTCTCATTGTCTGCCTTTAAAACAATGCAAACAACATCAATAGATGGTTCTAGTGTAATTAGTGTTCCAGTTTTACTGGAATCAGATGGAACCAGTTTCCATCCTTCATTTCTATCGTTTCCACTGGTGAAAGTCACTGAAGGTGACGGATCTGGTTCCAGGGACCATGTTAACTCTGTGATTATCTTTTGTTTAACTTATTTTCCACTCAAGCATGATGCATGATTTAGGTTCCTTATTCACTCACGCCTCCACAAAAACTAAACTCTGGGTTTTTGTGTTTTAGTTCACGTTTAATGCTGCAGACATGTATATTAAAATTTTCCGGCTGGTAGAACCTACTGCATATGACCAGAGGTAGGTAGTAACGAGTTACATTGACTTCATTATATTTACTTGACAAACGTTTAGAAACAAAATTACTTCTAATAGTGGATTTACAACATCAGGTTTTTACTTTTACTTGAGTACATTTGTTAATAAGAAGATTCTAACCTCGCTACATTGGTCAAAACTTTTTTAAACCATTTATTCAATACATTAAATATGCTTTATTATTGCCAGACGGATGCTGCTCTTAGATGTAGCCACAATAATCACATGACAATGTTTCACCAATCAGACGTAGCCATGCAGTCACATGATCCCACACGAACCGTGACAGCATAGCGGGACACAGCACAGACATGGAATGAAAAATGGCAGATGCGACTGCCTACAGTGCTAAAACCAAAGGTTACAGAAAGAATACAGAATTCCAGTCTTTTGTATAGACTCTTTTAGCATTGTAAACATTTTTACAAAATAGTGCCATAAACTAATTAGACCACTATACATTTTCTGTAGAGGAACGAATTAATTATCGATTAGCTGTTTTATTTCATATATCAATTCTAACACATATAATTAGCACATATAAGATATCTTACTTTATTAAGTTGTTATTATTATTAGGAAATACCACAATTAGCACATTTACAGTGGGGCAAGAATTTGGCAGCCACCTATTGAGCAAGTTGTCCCTCACAGCTGAAGTGTAAGCTTGATAAAAAAGTACAGACTTCTCTCATATTTTTAAGTGAGATTACTTGCACAATTGGTGGCTGCCAAATACTTTTTTTGCCCCACTGTATATTTTTTCTGTCTGAAAATATAAGTTTTAACAAAGACATTACAATCCAACAGTTACTCAGTACTTGAGGTGTCTTATCACTACATACTACTACTACGTACTCATTTTTGAATGACCTCTTGATTGATTACTTGTACATGAGTATTTATTATTTTGGAGTAGATACTCATACTTGAGTTGAATTGTTGCCTACTTACACACCTCTGCATATAACACCATACAAACCAATACAGTGTATACAGTACACATATTTATAAAAACAGTAATTTTCATATTTGACACACAAAACAGTCATTATAGATTTATTATAATATATTGTATATAGGCTGAGGAGTGGCATAACATCAAAACTAACCAGATTGAGTAGTGACAATATTAAACTATAATAAAAATAAGGATTTAAAACTAGAAGATTTAAAAAATATACATATGGGAGAATGTGCAGTTTTGCTGATGTATGGTGAAATAAAATTGTGAAAAACAAACAAAATCTATCATTACCATAGAAACAGAAATCACAGAAGAACTAAGCTAAAAAAAGGTATGTCTAATAAACCTCAAGAAAAATGAACATGCTTTATCACTTTATTCAGGTTGCCTTGATTTAGACACCTGGATGGTTGGCTAGGCGTGGAAAGACATGTGGTCTCTCTGTTTGGACCATAAGGTTGTTGTTTGAAACATTTCTGGCAGAACAGGCCATCTTGGGATGATTTGCTATCACTCCATTCATAACTCAAGAAATATCTTTTATACACTTTAATGTTTAGGTATACCATCTGCTGCTAATTTCCTTTTGGATGACTGTGACAGATGCAAGTCAAATTAAGGTACAGTCCAAATTAGGAACCACTGTTTTCCCCAATTATTACTGCAATTGTGTTAAGGATTGTGCAAAAAAAAAGTTCTTCGTACCTGAAGACATGTTGCAAGCCAAAAAATGTGCATGTGCATCAACCGACTCAAAAAGAAAAAATGGGGAGATTACAATCATTTTAATGCATGTAGCTTTACTCTGGTGGCAATTTTATTTTTATAAAGGAATGAAATGGATGCAATGAATGGGTGCAGAAGTTTAGTCATCATGTCTCACTTATAAGAGGCAGGAATTGCTGAACCTCAGGCCCATTGGTGAAGACTCCATGTTCCAAGTTATAACAAGCATCTGTTACCAGAGGTTCTTTGCATTGCCAGTGGCCATGGCAACAGTGTTACCATGGCTTTTGGCAAAGTTTTCATTGGATGCAAGTTCCACCATAATGCAACTATTGTGGTTCTTCTTCATAATTGCTGACCTTGACGCTTTCTGATGTGATTGACATTAATAGAGAAATGACACCCATACATTCATGCCAAATGTAAATAAACTCCACCACATTACTATTTGGTAGAGGCCCGTGTTCACTGACTACATTTTCAAAACATCCAAAATAGCAGATAAAAAGCGGTCTGTGTGGAATTCCAACCTGCTCATATTCGGCTAAATAAAAAAAAAAAAAAAAACCTGTAACATTCCGTGATCAAATTTTAGTTATGATGTTTCCACTCACTTTGAGTCAATATATAATAAAAACAACATGAATCTGTATGTGAGAGAGAGGATCAACCTCGTTATGTTTTCGTGTTGTCTGTTGGTCCATTTGTTCGTCCCATTTACACCCTGAGGAAATTTCTTCAAATATGGTTCAAATGTTCCCTTGATTTTAGTCGCCAGGGTGAAAGTTCAAGGTTGCATACGGTCTGGGATAATGGTCACCTAAAACCGAATTTGTTTGCAGAGACATGAAAACGCAATATGCTACAATCATTAAATGATATTGTAATAATATGTAATGTACATTTAAGAGTAAAGCTGTGGCTGTGACAGAGTGGTGATTTGTCGATTGTGTTTGCCAGCCTCAGAGACAAAAGAGACAAAAACTTGCTGATGTTCTGTGAAAAAAAAGCCGTGTCTGAAGTGATGGTGGCAAAGGAAAACCGAGGAAAGCACATCATCGTCAACTCAAGACAGGGATTTTCCGCCACCATCAACAAAACACCAAATGATGAAATTTCTCATGAAAGAATGGTGTCGCACTACAGCAGCGTGGGTTTTATGCCCTGGTCTACTTGTTCTGGCAGTTTGCAGTGGCCCGGAGGCCTATTAAGACAATTTATGTGGTTGTTTATGCTATTTCTGGGAATTATTTGTCTCTGGCTAAATCAATTTCCTATGGGCTAGATACTGCGCACTTTCAGAACAGCTCAGAGGAAATCAGTAGCGTTTTCCTTCGTATTCTTTTCTTTACCTGCGACTGGTACGGAATGAAACTGATAATGGACCACAAATGTCTCTTTTTTGTCTCACGGCCCACCTGCCTGACTGCTGCAGATTCACGTCTGTGCCACACAGCGCCCAGGGGTCGCATTGATCACGCTCAGGGGTAAAATTCGAAAAGGGCATAGGAGCACATTACTTATTCAGTATAAGGTCTTTACCTCCTGACGTTAACTCCCTCTAAAACACACAATGCACAGAAAAATTTAATGTGAACACGGATGACCCAAGATGCAGTGCGTCGCCGTGGCTGCTGCACAAATTATGAGAAATAGCGTACAGACTTTTTTCAGGATTTTTACAGTGGAAAGTAAAAAGAGACAGCATAGTAAGTCTCTACATTTGGAACCCCACGGCTCCACAGAGAGAGTTACGTGACAATATGTGGGGACCTCTGTGGCCTGGTGCTGACCCCAATCTGACTGAGTCTCACCATACATAATGCAAAGCACACTGACAGGCAATGTAGTCTACCATGTAGGCAAAAACTGACATATCAGCACAAAATGGGTACAATGGGGGGGGGGGTGAATATAAATGAAATAATTTTTGAAGATCAAAAGAACCGAGTGTTCATTTCAGAAAAAAACGGCAAACAGAGTATGAATGTAGTCAGTGCTTCGTTCTGACTGTCTAGGGAGACTGCAGGAGATACGGAAAGGTAGTCTGATGTGTCGTAGCAACCTGCCATTAGTGCAGGATAATACAACCACCAGTTCCCTGGAAACTGGCATAATGTCTACTCTGATGTCAGCTAGCCGGCCAAACGTCCCATTCTTAACTGATCATCCCGACCCTGAATTTCACAGTTAATAATGGGTGAGTGAAGCTTCTTGTGTAATCCAGTGAAACCAGTTGAAAATCATGATTTAACCACATTTTGAACTCAATGGTTACATAACTAACTTAGTGGACAGGAAAACAAACAAACAAATAAATAAAGCAAAAATTGTCCTGAATTGTCCATGTCCTGAAACAATTTTTTGAAACACACCAAGTCAACTGAATTGTTTTTAAGATTGTCAGTCTTTTTCAGTCTTTTTCGTGATCTTACTTGTGACTTTTACTGAAGATCTAAAAAAATATTAACGCTCTTATTGAAGTTGGCACATTTCAAAAACAATGCAGGGTTTTGATATATGGCCGGTATATATTGCCTTGATATATGGCCTTGTGTATATTTCTGTCTAACAATCACTTACCAAGGGAGGGTTCAGATTATTAAGAATCACAAATTAAGTGACTCTACACTCATCATCTGCTGGTGTGTGTGTGGCAGGTTTGTGTGTAGGTGGGAGATTTGTGCCATTTTGCCTAGGGTGCCATCTAGCTCAGCAAAAAACCTGCATACAAGTTGACATGGATTAATACCTACAGGCACACACACAACACACACACACACACACACACACTGAAAGGTCAGCTGGTGAGTTACATGCGTACGTTGGCCCGAGTGTGTGGGTGTAGGCAGGTGCTCCCGGTCATTTCTTCTCCAGACTCACATGCAGACTGGAATCTTCCACTTTCAGCGTTATTTCTGCTGCTGGTGCTGAGCGCCAATGATTCACGTACTCTTCACCATTCTGCTCATCCTCACCTTCCCGTGCCCTCCTTCTCCCCATGCATCGGTTGAGCGCCATTAAAATGAAGGTGTACTGTTCACATTTGTGACCGTATGGACAGGGCGATATCCACATGGGGCGGGCAAGGTAGAGAGCTTCAGGTACGCCACGTCAGCCATAGCCTTTGAAACGATTCACTTCTGGGCTGAGGACTTTACTCTGAGCTTCTTCTGGTTTATTTGTAGGTCAAAGATGTTTATTTAACTTCATTAAAAGATGCTTGGTGTTTCCTGTCTTTGATGTCTTCCATCTCATCTGTGTTTGTGTGGTTGGTCCTTCCCCAGGAAAGGACGGGTCCCTTCCCTCTGAAATACATGCCCAGGTAAACACATTAAAGATGCACACATACAAATGTTCAAGTCTCAGGGATACTCTCACTACACACAATTAAATAGACATGGGCAATGGACCATGGGTAGACAAAGGGGACAGGACCAAGGACACTGGAAGAAAGAAAGAAAGAAAGAAAGAAAGAAAGAAAGAAAGAAAGAAAGAAAGAAAGAAAGAAAGAAAGAAAGAAAGAAAGTGTGGTGCAGGTGTAAGTAAGGAGAGAGGGAAGGTGATAATGGAGGATTGAGGGAATGTTTTGCGGGACAGTTGGGGAGATGGTACTGAGGCTAAATGAAAACAGATTTGGAACAGACAGGGTGAGAATGATCTGGCACAGCATGAAGGAAAGCCTGGCAGAGGTTTGTGTTAATGTGCACATGTGATTGTGTGTAATCCACATTTGTGTCTGAAAGACAGTAAAAGAGAGACTGGAAAAGTAAGGTTAATTGTACAGAAATGCTTGAGAAGAAGAAATATCTGGCAAACGGAGGGCGAAACGTTAATAGATTCTTTATTCAATCAGTGTTACATTAAACAAATTCATGTACTGTCCAAAATGTATATAGCTGAAATGACAATAAAGCTCAATGTGGCCAAAGGTTTGAACACACCTTCACATTCAATGTGTTTTCTTTATTTTCATGACAATTTACATTGGTAGATTCTCACTGAAGGCATCAAAAATATGAATGAACACAGGTGTGTCCAAACTTTTAACCTGTACTGTATTTGTATACTATATCCACACACATACATATATAATATATAAATTATATTTATGTATAAGTCTTTAAACCCCTCCACATCAGCATGCAACCAAAAGCCCCTGTCATTGTGGTTTTCCCTGGCCTTTACAAAGTGAAATAAATAAGCTGGCATGAATTCTGGTTGCTAAAATGTGAGTCTACCTCTACCTGTACACAAGATTAGGCACAGTCAGTGTGTAAGCAGCTGCTTACTGTCACTGTTTGTGTAGCATTTTTATGTACACAGGTGTGTGTGTCTGTGTGTGTTATCTTGTGTTCAGGTGTATTACCTCTGTTTCACCCTGTCCGTGTGTGTGTGTGTGTGTGTGTGTGTGACAGAGGGACTGTGTGTGTGTTTGTGATTGGATCTGGATGGAGCTGTAGGTTGGCAGCACCTTGCTTCCGCACAAGGCCATAAAATGGGAGGGCCTGGAGCGCAGACAGCATCTGCTTCCTCAAACAGTGCCAATGTGTGCACACCCACACCCACACACACACACACACACACACACACACACATATATAGGCTTACATTGATAATTGTTACATGTACAAACCCTCATTCATGAACAGAGAAAGTACATGAAAACCACAGTAGAGCAGCTTTTCAACAGAAATCAATAATGCAAATATCCTCCACAAAATGCACGTGTCAAATAAAAAAATCACACAAAACACGTCTATAAAAAGCACATCCCTTGCAATAGCTCTGAAATGAGATTTCACTTTAATGCTCATTAGAGTCTGACACCAATCATAAAGATGTATTTACAAGGTCATCTGATATGAAAACGTTAAGTCCTTCTGCTCTTCAAATACTGCCTGACTCTTTAAATACGGTAAACTTGTCATTTACTGTAAACAATTAAAGTCATTAGAGCAATAAAAACTGGTCTGGTTTGCTTCATCATAGGAGATTAACAAATCCATCAAACCAGACCCGAACAACCATAAAAAATGTCTGAAACTATGAATCCCTGCACTCACACCAGATTAAACAGTTCTCTCAGACTGGGTTTTAGGACCGGCAAACAGCTGCTGCAGTAAATCTGACGCGTCAGTGTGCAAACCTGAGCAACTGCCCGCCAAAATGCAAACCTGCAGGCTTTTATTTTAATTACTTTTATTCAGTCTAATTTTACGAGAGTGAGAGGTTCAGGGGGAATAACGAATCGCCACCACATACTGAAGCCTAAAGGCAACACAGCAGCTTATCTATCCCCCTTCTTCTGGAATTATTCGTTTTCATTTATGCTATTTAGCGTCTTAAATTAACCAACCAAATGCTTTCATAAGATAATGTGACTTTGACCTTAACTCCCAGCAGTAAAGTAAATTAAAATACAGCAACATGATCATGTCATATGATTACAGTTTAATCCTGTTCATAAAAGGCGTTTAACAACACAAAACGACACTTACAATGTCTACCCAAAAGAGCCAAGTCTGACTGACATGGAGAGAGTTGTGCTATTGGCAATGCTGATTCAAAAGATGGATTCAGAATGAAAATGGCTTGGCCATGAGGTTTATGAAGTGGTCGGAAATGCCAGCTCAGACTCAGTTGACTGAGGCGTGAGCGAGCAGGTTTAATAGAGACGGGCAAGCAAGGAAACTTGCTGCATTTTTAACAACAAAAAAGACAAACTGGCCTCAACATTTCGAGAAATGAATACAGAGCAGCTTTCACACAAGTCACACTCCATGCCTGTTTAGTTGTTGGTCACTTCCATTATAAAAGGCCGTTCTTTTGAGGTGGCACTTTGTATACCCTGTTCGTAACAGGAAATCATTTGCATCTTCACATTCACTGAGATTCATAAAATGCTAAAAAGACAAATGTAAAATAAATTCTGCTTCTTATTTGTAGCCTTTGTTTCTCTTTGGTTTTATCATGGTGTGTGGAAAAAAACACATTATTATGCAATGTGCCATGGTCATGATGCTGTAGAGATAACACACATGAGAGCATAACCACCCTTTTAACATATATATGCTCTAATATTTATCCAGTAGAAATACTAATTTGCTGCTTTTTATAGCAATGTAATTGCACATTTGCTCCAGAATTTGCATAAATGAGTAAAAACTCTGGTTAATTAGTGAGTGAAGACCCGTTCATCAACGACTTCTGTAATGAAAGTTGCTCCATATGTAGGAGGAGAGTGTGTAACTGAAGATGTGCGATATGACGAAGCTGCTCATCCCTTGAAGAAAGAAAAATTTGCAATCTGCCTCAACTTGTATGACATATTTTCATATTTAAGCCAAAGATGTTCACCAAATGTGTCACTATAGCCTTGAGACAATATATATCAGAATTAGAATCGCATTTATTTGCCAGGTATGTGAGGGAACACACAAGGAATTTGATCCTGGTTGATGGTGCCTCTCAAACATTTTTGATTTACCATTTATAAAAAAGCACTCACAAAGTGATGCAAGACCCATAAATGAGTGGGCGTGTCCAAACTAGTGTACATTAAGGATGCATGACACCCATACTCAATATCATTCATTTTTGAACCCTGCAGGAATGAGTAACAGCACATTATTAATGCAGTACCTGAACCTGTAGCAATGGAAATCAATGATCATCTGGGTGACAGGCTCCAATTTTTGTCGTGGCTGCATAGTCTAATACTAGTCTAATATTCAGATTGATTCATTACTTAATGCTATGGGACAAGTGACAAGATTGGAATTCTCCTAAAATTACTAGCCCTCAACCCAAAAACTGTTCCTTATGTCATCATATTTACTGCTGTCTGAGCAGTGGAACAAATTTGATGCCCAGTGCATTGAAGATCTTGCCCTGTAAACCAGCAGTAGGAAAGGTGGGGCGGAATGAGGCTGTAACGATAGCCTTCAGTGTTGTATAAATGTAAACACGCTGCTGTTTCATTATTTATGGCGCAGTGGGCAGCAGTATGTTAACAGACATGTCTGATTAGCTGCTTTCCAAGTGAATCTTTCTTGCTGACCCCCCCCCCTTCATTTTGCTCTATGTAGAACAGGAGAGACAAACTGAGCTTTACTTGGCTGCTGGCTTGAACATGGTAAGAGATGCCGGACGGCTAATTTTATTATTTGAACTAGAACACAACGTTCCTTTCTTTTACAACCTGGAATATAAGCGCGATGGCAGTTCTCGTGGATACCTAGCAAAGTTTTTTTCTTGCATATTTCAGCCTCGCTTATCCATTCCATGGCTCCTGGGAGCTGGAGCCTTTCCCAGCAATCTGTGGGTGCAAGGGAGGAAAAACCCTTGGACGGGACACCAGTCCATCCCAGGGTGAACACACACGTTGTCCAATTCAGCACTGGCAGTTCTTCTATCCTGCTCGTCTTGAGACTGTGGGATGCACCTGGGGTGCACAGAGGAAACTCCTATTAAAATGGGGAGAACGTGCAGACCCCATAAACTGAACTCCCCTGCACCACCCAGGCTTCCAGGTAAATACATTCTAAAAGGCCTCTTTTTAAACTGAGGTGCTTTCACTTACACATCTCTGTATATGTGATGCTGAGAATCTGCAGCTCAGTGTTTGTTCTTAAACAGGCAGGAAATGTTCGATTACCCTGAAATAGCTTTGGATTATAAAATTTGCTCAGGAAATATCCTGGAACTGCTCAGGCGTGCAACTTTCAAAAGTGTTTTCTGCTGAGCAGTTGGTTTTGAGAAGGTTCACTCATGAATATTCAATAGGAAGAACTTATGATAGGGGAAGCATTGGTTATGCAATGAACGTGTGAGCGGGTGAGCTCACGTGCTTTTGGCAAGCATGACAACTGAAATGAGCAACTCAATGTAAAACGTTTTAGCTTATTCCTAAGTTCCTAATTGCATGATGTGGTTTCATTAGAGGTGTCTTTTACACCAGGCTCATCTTGGCAGAGGAATAGTCAGGGATTCATTTTGAAAACCAAGTGCCTTGACAATGTCAGATTCATTTACCTACATGACGTCTGATTAATGCAAAATTGGGGCCTTTACTGTTTTGAAATCAGTCATGGAGGCTTATCTTTCACATCTATGAGAAACAATTACACTACCTGCATGGCACTGTTAAGCACATCAGCAGAGTCGCATCTTTGTTCTCAGATGTCACATTTGGCAAATTTCCACATTGGCTGTGGATAGAGTTTAAAATAAAAAACACTGATTTTAGTATTTTATTGCCCATAATAGAACACACCATAACATTGACATTGCAGGGAAACCCGCCAGTTAAACTGACACAATGAGAGGTCAGAAAGGCGTGTGGGAGGTATAACACACCGTAAACTGGTTTTAGAATTCTGGGGGGGAGAGACGATAAATCACAGAGGATTTGTGAGAGTTTGGGGGCTACAACAAAAGAAAATCTCAAGAGAATAGCCACTAAAAACCCAGTTGAATCAGCACAGACATGCTTACAACTGTGTAGCACCCTACTGTTCATTTTTCAATATTTTTCTAGTGCCCACATTTTGACATATATAAATATTGAATAAGAGCCACAAATATTGAATAGGAGCCACTATTACATAATTATGCAGCCTTGCAGCCTTATGCATTAATTGATCATACGACTCTAAGTGCCAGTGTGTCTTCAGTTAGCCTGAAAAACCCTGACAATTCTGACAATTCCACTAGGCCACCACTGCCCCAAAAAATACTCGGGTCCTTGTGCTGTTGGTGTGTTTGTCAATGAAGCGCTGCACAGACAATATAATCTTATTGATGCAATTAGGGCACAATTTTCCAGCGGCAGTCAACAACAGCACAACTTTTCAGCAATGCCTTCATCCTACTCATATTCTGCCCTCTGCTTCAGTTAAGCACATTGGGCAGATGCAATGTCAACATGTGGGTGTGCCTAATGTAGCTTTAGGTGCATTCTACCCATGACTTACAAAATTGTTCAGTTAAGCCATGTGAGCGCTCCAGAAAATCCTCTAAATTAATTAGATTTACGCACATATTTTACACACCTAGATCATACAATTTACTACATTTAGTGTAATACTTTTCGTTTTTAAATACCAAATGTTGCATTTCACCTGATAATCCATTTTTAATATTCCATTAAAATTTTAATCACATTTTTTTTTTAATGTCTTTTTATGACTCTCTAAGCATAATTGCAGAAAGTAAAATATGCATTACTGGATGTGCACAAACATGGACATGCAAATGGAACAACTTTGACCTCAGGTACTTATTCCAGCTAGTTTCATTCGAAGCTGAAACATTTTTAAAACAGTGTTCAATTCATGAACATTGAAATATGTAAATTCACTCAAATAAAATTACTGATGAATTTACTAATCTGCTGAGATTTCCGAGATGCTGCATGTCTAAATGATGAATAATTAGCATAGGGCAGTTCATTGCATCAAAGTGAAATTATGTGTAAAATGGTACTGGGCTGCAAGCTGCAGTTGTTCTTCCCATCTGTTTGCATTGGTATGGGGATGTTGTGTCTGTTGGTCATTGGTGTCTGAGCACCAATGACCAAATGTGTGTTAGAACAAACCAAGGCATATATCAGCATTAGACTAGTGAACGCCCATGCCTTTTCACAGAAGCTACTACACTTAGTCCAAATGCACCTCACATTCTCCTGTTCCTGTAATGCGATATGTGCACCATGAGACCAATGGAACGTTGAAGCTTTATGTTAAGGATGACATTTAAATGACTTGGGAGCTGTTTTGCGCAACTGTGGTACGTAGTTAGATGTAGTAGGGTGTCCTTCATCAGTGTGGAAGGGAGAGAGACAGCCTCTGCTTCCCCAGGTAATGAGCTTACTGCTTTATTGTTGAGGAATCTCCAGTGTCTGCTGCTCATTGTGACATGCCCAGGCTCTTTCAGCTTCACCCAAGGCTTCCTGACCTTCAGAAGTGAGCGGCCAGTCTGTTTCATGAGACATGCAGGGTTGTCTACTTCAGTCAGCTCGGCGAAGGGCAGTCGAATGCATGCACATTATTATGCATGTAACTTTTCTTTTTTTTTTTACCTTTGTATTGTTTTAAAAATGTATCCTGTGCCCATCCCCTAACCATTTTGCTGTGGATAATTTTTAGTCTATAATGGACAAATGAAGTGGAAAAGTTTCTTCTCCAGAGTGACTGGAATAGAAATGTCAGTGCATATTCCACACCGATTCCAATTTTTGTCTGTCTGCCTCCAATCTAGAGTTAAATCTCTCCTAAACTTCCTGCATGCAGCTGATGTAAGGTGCACAAACATTTTCACAAAAATTACAATGACAATGAGCATACTAGGCAAATATTACTAAAATGAGTTAGTCTATTAAAATCCCACCCTGTTCCTCAGAAATAACATTCTCTGGTCCTGTCAAGTGATCAACAGCATAAGAAAACAGATGATAATGAGCCTGGGTTTGGCACAAGAGCAGCAGATAGATGAGCCCTGGACATTATGGGAAAACAGGATGGAAGAAAGGGATGAAGGAGAAAGGTGGTGCATGTTAGTGAGCATGGGTGACAGGACAAAGTAGGACAAGACCTTCAAGGCCTGAACAAAGAGGGAAAGACTAAAGGAGCGTGACAAAGGTGCCAACAGGCCAGGACAGAAAGATCTGGGGTGATGGGGGCTGGGGGTGGGGAGTAAGGGAGAGTAAGAGACAGTGGCAGCGGGGAAGGGACTTTGATGCAGCTGCGGAGGCATAATTTGATCCCTCTACACCACCAAAACTGAGACATAACATCAAATATTAATTCTGCAAAACAATCGGCAGAAGGAGGCCGGCGCTCAGACCCTCACTGCAGTAATACTTCCATTTCTTCTCCTTTTACTCCGGAATCCTCGGAAATTGTGCAATAACCTTTGCAGTTTTTCAAAATGTGCAGTGGAGATAAAATTATCCTGATGTACAAAGGAGTCATTCCAACTGAAAGTTATAGTGGGTAATTTGCTCTCTCTCTCTCTCTCTCTCTCTCTCTCTGTTTGTGAGTATAGGTGGGTGCATGCTTGTGAGTGTGTGTGTGTGTGTGTTTTGAACACTAATGATCGAATGTGTGTTTACCCCCACAAAGGCTTTCTCTGGCCTTAAAGAGCTCTGGGTAATAACACCATCCATCACCTAGGTGTTTCTGTCCGTGTGTTTGCTTTGTGTGCATTTGAGTGTGTGTTGGGTTTGTGAGAGTGCATGCATGTGTTTGTATGTGGAGGACGAAGAGTCAGCACCCGCACTGCTTCCCCTGTTCGACAGGAGAGGAGAGGAGAGGATAGATCACTTTTAGCCTCTGCATGCATGAAAATATTAACACTTATTTTCCGCTTTAATACACTGGGCGCTGTTCGCCTCTGGAATGCAAATGGCATAAAGAACTTCCACCTCGTTCGTGCCATGCAAACTTTCGCACTGGCCAAGTGTGTGAACATCGGTACCAAGAAGTGGAGCTTCCGCGAAAATGAGGCACCGCATGTGACTATGAGTGTGTTGGTTTTCCCATGAGGGGGTACTTGCGGTCCGGAGTTTCCTGTTGTCTTCCAAGTTACCGACTGTGTTCAGCTGATGTTGTGTATCAATGCAGTCTCACTGTATCTAGTCAGCGTTTTACTGCTGTGACAGTAAAACGAAATAAATATCAAACAAAGCTTTTGCTGTGATGGCAGCGTTTCACACTGTTGGCTTCTCTCCACCGCCGTAAGTAGGACGGTTTTCCAACAGTTCTGAAGATTTTTGTTGAACACTTTTTTTATCATTCGCTCAATTGTGAATGACAGTTCAACAGTTGTGAACAAAGCAGGCACAAATTCCGGCTCGGACCTTGTGTGTGTGGAGGTCGTGTGCTCCGCTGTCATAAGGCGTGCACACACGGTGGATTAGCCTCTCCGGATTGTCCATAGGTGTCAGTGTGTGAGTGAATGTTTGTGGGTGAGCAGCCTGGGTGAGTCCCCACGCTGATAGGCTAACCGCATAGGCTAACGGGGCAGTGGTGGCCTAGCGGTGAAGGAAGCGGCCCCGTAATCAGAAGGTTGTCGGTTCGAATCCCGACCCGCCAAGGTGCCACTGAGGTGCCACTGAGCAAAGCACCGTCCCCACACACTGCTCCCCGGGCGCCTGTCACTGCTCACTCAGGGTGATGGGATAAATGCAGAGGACAAATTTCACTGTGTGCACCATGTGCTGTGCTGCTGTGTATCACTTAAACAAAACCAAAATAAAACTAAAAATATATAGGATAACCGCAGCCCCGGGTTCTGGAGAGTGAGTGAGATATTAAAACAATATATCATATGCACTCACTCATGTCCATAGTAGAGCAAGAGAGAATTTCAAATGAATGGACAAATTTGGCATGAGGAATCCCCTCTTAAGTAAGCAGAATTCAGGATGTGATCTTTTGGTTTATTCACGCTGTAACTGAATAATTTTTGTCATGAATGTTTATAGAAACTGGTATAAAATATGATACATTAACCGGCCAACACAGACAAGCACCTTCCATCTATGTGCCCTGTATCGTAATAAAGCTACTGGAAATGATTTGCAATAGTTTGCTGTGGCCACAATAAATACCATAATTTGTGCTGTAAATGAGAAAATTGATCATAACATGGCTCCTTTACCCCCCCCCCCGCCTGTCCTTTGCCTTTACGCAAGTAACTAATTATCCAGTCTAAGTCCTTTAGGAGGGCCTCGGGTATCGATTATGGTTACGTGCAGCGCTGCGCTCCCGTGGGGTTCGCTCTGTACACCTCGCACGCTGCGGTGCGCGGCAAACGGCGCTTGCCTTCCAGCTGTATTCTGCAGACGAAACGTCACAGCACGGCACCGTTTCCAGGGCACAGACCGTGTCCCGTAATGTCCTCTCCGTACTTTACCTACTAACAGTTTACAGGTCACCGGCACGTTACCAGTGGCACTTTCGTTTTGACCGTCCTCGCTGAAAACATCGGCTGATAGCGAAAGGCCACGGGTGCAGCCGAGCCATTAAATCACCTCTCAGTTGTGTAGGCCCAGTGTATTCAAGTGCAGCTTTTGGAATAAATACAATATAATGATATATCACTGCACAAGCTCCGCATCTTCAAGAGGCTGTTATCTGACTGAGTGCATAGCACATTTTTATTCAACAGCCGCACTTTATCCACAACCACACGGGCAGGAATTTATGGCGTTGCTTAATAAGCGGACGTGGTTTAAGGCGCGTCTGTGCAGATTCGGGCATGCATTTACAATCGGGCTACTTGACTGTGATGCCATTACTCGTCAGCAACTGAAAAAAGGGAGAGGCATTGTTACCGGAGCAGTGGCCGAATGAGACGCATAAATTCACATTACAGTGACGTGTTCATGGGGGGGTGAAAGACATGAATTTGTAATTAGAATGTGAAGACTTTTGGTAATAATATTTTTTTAAGTGTGGGCGAATTTCATGAAAAAGGCCACTCAACAGAGCAGGATATAATATTTTATGCAAATATTTTATCCACAAAGAGGTTTTATACTGTATATACAAGAGCTTCATTACAAAAGTGATCCCAATTAACCACAGAACAGTTTAGTCAAATTTGTCTATTCTATCCATTTAAAGCAATCATCTTGTTACTTAAATTGCTTTTATTTTGTGTCGTGGTAAATAAATGGATCAATAGTTCATAAAACTGTGTAAATTCCCATTAACACTGTAATAATAGGCGTAGCATGATTTACGGCAGCGTGCGAAGCCACGGACGCGTCTTCCGTGAGAATGGCCAACATGATTCCCATTTGCAGGGAAATTTTAGGAAAATGCGCTTTGCATGTCCAGACCTGATCTCCACGATGAGTGGGGCGTGGAAGCTGAGTGGCAGATTGGAGAGCAGGCCCGAAGCAGGCCGCCGTCCTTTTCATTGGGAAAATGAAGCAGCTAAACTGTTTAAAACACCTGCCATGCGGCGCCTCGCATTTCACACTTTGGTTGTTGCGTGAGGAGCCGTGCAGCGAATGGCTGCTCGGTCTTTTGGGGGAACACGTTTATTCGCCCCGGCCTTTGTTCGGGAAAGGTACGGCGGCGCGCAAAAAAACCGCGGCCGGTGGGAGGGCGAGGGAGCGAGGGAGACGTCTCAATAAACCAGCGGGCGGGACAGAGAGACGCAGAGGTATGAGGCTTCATTAAAGAGCGCGCCCGACAGGAAACCCCGAGCCGGCCCGCTTCATTGTCGGGGCGGCTTGTGGTCTCACGCCTTCATTCCATTGCTGACAGGTGACTCAATAAAAGGGGTGAGGGAGGAGGGGGGGGGGGTGATCCGCTCTCCTATTTTCTCCTCTCCTCTTCTCGCTCTCTCTCCGCCGGGCACTCCTTCCCACTCCCACTCCCCTGTGCATCCTTGGGAGAGATTATCTTCTGACTTTCAGCGCGGCATTATGCAGCGGGAGGGTCCGCGCTGTAATGACAGAGCTGCGGCGCGGGAAAACGATACGTGTGTGTGAGTGATTGCTTTCTGCGGCGCCCATTGGGTTTTTTTTTTTTCTCTCTCTTTGTCTCCCTATCGCCCTCGCTCAAACCCAT
This sequence comes from Denticeps clupeoides, assembly GCF_900700375.1. Lineage (NCBI taxonomy): Eukaryota > Metazoa > Chordata > Actinopteri > Clupeiformes > Denticipitidae > Denticeps > Denticeps clupeoides. Next base: position 22,878,720 of record NC_041710.1, on the reverse strand, counting down.
CTTCCTGACAATGAGGTTCTTTAAAAAGAACATCTTCCCGAATCTATGGGAAGAAATCCACGAAATGAATACATTTTATCCATACGTTTCGCACGGTTTTTCGTGGTTCGGTTCAAGGTCGCAAGGTGCTGAAACCTGTCCCACCGACAGGAACAATCAATCAGGACAGAGACTAGGCAGACAGACAGACACACGTGTTTGTCACATACACACACAGCAATGCAGGGAAGTGTACCTGGCTGAGGCCCCGCCCAGCACCCAGGGTCCCAGAGTGGGCCCGGCACCCACGGCCAGTGAGCGAGTAACAGTAAAAAAAGAAGCTCCTCTGGTTGTCGGCCATTGTGCAGGTCTGTTCGGGAAAGTGCTTTTCACGTGGGTTTGTACAGTAAAAACGTCCCGCTGCGGCAGGCGGGGCTGGTGGTGTCCTGCCTCGCCACGTGTCCCACTGAACTCCGACTCCGGGCTGCGCGGGGGTCAGGGTGGAGGGACGCGCGTCTTCCACGCGTCCTCCAAGGTTAATGCAGCACTTCCGCTCCACCGTTCACCTCTCCTCACATATTCCCCGACAGAAACGCGCGATTCCACGCCGTCCCACCCACCTACCCACCCGAGCGGACTGCGGTAGGAAAGCCAGCAGAGGGCGAGGAGCGGAGCCGCAGCGCCGGGGAGACGCGTCGCCGACGCCGGCAGAATGATAACCAGCCCGCCGCTTCCGCCGCTTCCGCCGCCCGGTATTCAAATAATAAAAAAACGCGGGCGGCTCTCCGTCGCCTCCGCATTGCGCTCTCGGATAGCGGCCGGCCGCGGGGCAGCCCGAGCTGGGAGGGGTGGGAGGAGGGAGGGATGGAGGGGGGGGGGCGTCTTCCTCCGCATCCTCATTGTTCCGCGATGCGTTATTACGGCCAATAACGCGACGTGACCCGCTGGCGTCCCTGACGCACTCCCGTCACGCAGCGTGCGCGTGTTTGTGTCCCCACGGTCCCGGCGACGTCACCGTGACACCGGATTCACGGGGCTTCTAATCGACTCGAGCGAATAACCCATAAAAGTCGGGACTTTTAGACAGTTGCGGCCATGCGCGGAAATAAACACTTAATGAAAGATTATGACGGGACACACACACACACACACACACACACACACACACACAGACACATGGAGAGATAAGCACCCCCCCCCCCCCCCTAAACACACACCCTAAGACGCGCCTGCGTATGGGCGTACGGTTTCACACGAGAGATCAAGTTACGCGGCGAGGGAAATGTTGCAGTGAGCGGAGGGGGCTGGAACAGAAGAGAGTAGTGTGTGTGTGTGTGTGTGTGTGTGTGTGTGTGTGTGTGTGAGAGAGAGAGAGAGAGGGAGGGAGGGAGAGACTGCAGCATCATTGGAGGGACGCGCACATGCAGTGCAGTAGATCGTGCAGGTGAGGCGGGGGGGAGAGGAAGAAGGAAGGAGGAGGAGGAGGAGGACCGAGAATGCGGGACTCAGAAAAGACGCATTTCATCCCGGAACACTTCGGCCGTGGGTCCGCGGGAATCCCTCCGGACACGGACGCTGGCGGCCGCGGAGGAAGCCGACTCGACTGCGTGGAAAGATAAAAATAAAAAAACTAATAAAACGCGCGGCGAAGGTAAGAAGACAAGAAACTTATAGACCCGGCGTGCACTCTTCTTCTTCTTCTTTATTTTAATTAAGACGCCACGTAAAATCAGGCGGGTTTTTTAATTTTTGCCTTTTCCACGCGGCGGGGATGCGGCTCTCCGGCGTCCGGAGCTGAAGTGGCGGAGACTTCTCTTTTGTGCTCTCGCTGCTGCATTGCAGTTTCGAAGACGGTGTAAAGAAACAGAAGCGAAAGAAGTCTGAGAAACTGGCGGAAAATACTGCGTGAGAGGAAGACGGGAGGAGCGGAATTTGGTCTTTTTTCGCCGGACGGGAAAAAAAAAAGTGTCAAGTGGATGTACGATTTCTGGCGACCGGACGCACCGGGAATGTTAATTGCACCGAAGTGCGAACGTGACCGGCAAACTAAGGACCAGTGAATAATTAAATATAAATATATATACAACATATACATATATTAAACCAGAACAGGACATTTTTTACCCACCGGCGTGGTTTGTCACGCGCGAACTGGCGCCGGGACCGAGGCTCGGGGGCGCGCGCGCGCGCCAGGCCGCCGGGAGCGCGCCCGCCATGCGGCCCGGCCGCGTTGGCGCAGTGCTCTCGCCGCGCCGCTGCCGCCGCCTCCTGCTCGTCCTGCTCCTGCTGACTCAGCTCCGGCGCGCCGACTCGGCGCTGCGCTACCGCGTGGCGGAGGAGGGGCCGCCGGATGTGCGCGTCGGCAACGTGGCCGCCGACCTGGGCCTGTCGTCCTCCGGCATCGGCACCGGGGACGTGACCTTTGCCCTGGAGTCGGGCTCGGAGTTCTTCAAGATTGACAATGTGACGGGGGAGTTGACGACGGGCCCCAAGCGGATCGACCGGGAGAGGCTGCAGCAGTGCCAGATGATCTTCGATGAGAACGAGTGCTTCTTGGACTTTGAGGTGTCCGTCATCGGGCCGCTGCAGAGCTGGGTGGACTTGTTTGAGGGACGTGTGGTTATCACCGACATCAATGACAACACCCCCTCCTTCCCTTCTCCCGTCCTCACCCTCTCTGTGGAGGAAAACCGGCCTATCGGAACCCTGTATCTCCTGCCTACTGCCACAGACCGCGACTTTGGACGTAATGGCATCGAACGTTATGAGCTGATCCAAGATGGGGGGGCGGGGTCATCATCGTCCTCCTCGTCGTCATCCTCCTCGTCCCCATCGTCACAGTCGTCCCGGAGGCCGACAGGAGGCCCCATAGGCCGCGCAGATGGCGGCGATCGTAGAAAAGCGGCGGATTCGGCCCCAGCAGCAGGCGGAGGAGGTGGGCGGAGCAGCGTGTTTGAGCTGCAAGTGGCCGACACGCCAGACGGCCAGAAGCAGCCGCAGCTGATTGTTAAAGGCCCCTTGGACCGCGAGGCCCGAGACTCGTACGAGTTGGTGCTGCGGGTCCGCGATGGCGGCAGCCCGCCTCGATCCTCACAAGCCCTGCTCCGGGTGGCCATCACGGACGTTAACGACAACAACCCGCGCTTCGAGAGGGCGGTGTATGAGGCCGAAATGGCGGAGAACACCCCCCCTGGCACCCCCGTCCTGCAGGTTCGAGCCGCGGACCGTGACGTGGGTGTGAACGGGCAGGTGGAGTACGTATTCGGCGCCGCCACAGAATCGGTGCGCCGCCTGCTGAGGCTGGACGAGGCCACCGGCTGGCTCAGCGTGCTCCATCGCATCGACCGAGAAGACGTGGCCCAGTTGCGATTCACCGTGACCGCCCGCGACCGCGGCCAGCCACCGCGCACCGACCGGACCACCGTTGTCCTCAATGTGCGCGACGAGAATGACAACATTCCCGTGGTGGAGATCCGCAAGATCGGACGCATTCTTGTGCGGGACGGGGCCGCCATGGTGCCCGAGAATGTTCTGGTGGACACGCCGGTCGCCCTGGTGCAAGTTTCCGACAGGGATCAGGGAGAGAACGGTGCCGTGACCTGCACCGTAGTTGGGGACGTACCCTTCACGCTGAAACCGGCGGGGGAGACGGCACTAGCCCCGCCCCCCGCCGCCGACGAGGCCTTCGATAGAAACCGCAAAAAGTACTTCCTGCACACCTCGGCCCTGCTGGACTACGAGACGACGCGCGAATACGCCGTCACCATCGTTGCGGTGGATTCCGGGAGCCCCAGCCTCTCCAGCAACAGCACGTTGATGGTGCGGGTGGTGGACATCAACGACCACGCGCCGACCTTCGCTCAGAGCGCGGTCGAGGTCCACTTCGCCGAAAACAACGCGCCCGGCGAGCGCGTCGTCACCGTGGTGGCCACCGACGCCGACAGTGGCAAGAACGCAGAGATCGCGTATTCCCTGGACCCCTCGGTCAACGGGGCCTTCTACATCGACGCCGATAACGGGGACATCCGCGCAACCGGCGCCCTCGACCGCGAAGCACGGGAGCGCTACGAGTTTCGGGTGATCGCGCGAGACAAAGGGACCCCCTCCCTACAAGGCTCGGCCACCGTCATCGTCCAGGTCACCGACAGGAACGACAACCCTCCCAAGTTTGTCCAGGAGGTCTTCACCTTCTACGTGAAAGAGAACTTGTTGGCCAACAGCCCCGTGGGCATGGTTACGGTCACGGACGCCGACGACGGCGAGAACGCGGTGCTCAGCCTGTTCGTGGAAGGTGGCGATGCAGAAGATGGCGGCGACGAGGGCGCAGGTCACGGCAGGAGGGACGAGGTGTTCTCCATCGAGAACAACACTGGCACCATTTTCTCCTCGGCCTCTTTTGACCGGGAACGCCGCAGCACCTACACGTTCCACGTCCGCGCCGTGGACAGCGGGGAGCCCCGCCATTCTGCCACGGCCACCGTGTCTCTCTTTGTCACTGACGAGAACGACAATGCTCCCGCTGTCACGTCTCCTGCCAACGACTCCTACGCCCTCCTGTCCCCCGCGAGCAGCGCCCGCACCGTCGTGCGCACCGTAACGGCTTCCGACAACGACTCCGGGTCCAACGCGGACCTCCGCTTCTCCCTGGTCGGAGGCAACCCCTTCCGCCTGTTTGACATCGGCCCCGTCAGCGGGGTCATCACCCTGACGGAGCCCCTGGAGAGGAGGCACCGCGGCCTCCACCGCCTGGTGGTGCGGGTCAACGACAGCGGCGTGCCGTCCCTCTACACCACGGCGCTGGTGCACGTCTTCATCAACGAGAGCCTGACCAACGCCACCGTGGTGGACGCCCAGGTGAGCCGACACCCTCCTCTTCATATCACATGACAGCCGGAAGATGAAATTTCATTACCGACACCGTGAGGGCAGAGTCACTTTACGCGGCGGCGGGCCGTAGTCGGCCTCGGCTGCTGGACAGTTGCCGTTGTTCTAAGTGAAGATAAATGGAGGCGGCCGGGAGGAGCGGGGGCGGGGGGCGTATCTGCGGGCGTGGCGGAGGTGAATCCGAACCCGAGAAGGGCGCGCGGCGGAGCAGCAACAGCAGGTTGTGTAGTACAACGCACAACAACAGGGACTCGTCCCATATTCAAACGCGGTGAAAGCCGAGCCGACGGCAGCCGGGGCCGTCAGGACGACTGTTGAATTATATATTGTTGAAAAGTGTCGTTTTTACAACAAATTTGATAACTACACACCTACGTGTTGGCAGGTTACGGTGCAGCTGTAGCGGTGCAGCGCGTATTAAATATTAAAATCGTCATTACCACCAACCAACATGCTAGGACGCAGCACGTCTTGGCCCGTACGCGGTGTCCTGCCAGGAACGCTGTATGATGGGGGGGGGTGCGAGCCGTGCCACGATAATTGAAATGCCGGGGCGCAGCAGCAGGAGGATGGACGTTTAAACGGCTCGGGGGACACTCGCCGTGGGAGCTATAAAGCGAGGACGCTGTTATTTTGGAGAGGAGACAGATTGTTTATGATCGCCTCTCTTCTTTCCCTCCCCCTCCCCCCTCTCTCTCTCGACTTCATTTCAATCCCGCTCCTTCTTTCTCCACCCCGTCCCCTGTCGTCCCCCGTATACCCTTCCGCCACGTCACCGCCACGTCCCTTGTTCTGCTGTCCATATTTTTTCCCTCCGTGCCTTTTGCTTTCACTCGCCCTCTTTGTAACTGGCCATCAATCACCCATGCTGTCCACATCCATATCCCCCACGCCGCTGTCCTTCCCCGTCCTCCTTTATTGTGCCGTATATCTCCCGTCCCGTTCTCGTCCCAGGTGTCCCGCAGCCTCGCAGCCCCGCTCTCTCTTGACATCGCGGGTGACCCGGACAGCGAGCGGGCCTTTGGTAAACAGCCCCTGAGCGTGGCCATCGGCATCTTGGCCGGCGCCGCGGCCGTCATCCTGGTCATCCTCCTGGTGGTGACGGCGCGCCAGTGCGGCACCCAGGGCAAGAACGGCTACGAGGCGGGCAAACCCGAGGAGGACCTCTTCAGCCCGCCCGCCTCCGCCCAGCTGCAGCAGGACAAGCGGAACGGAGTCGGCGAACGTGGCCGCAAGCCGCGGCGCGACAAGCGCAACGCGGGCGCCTCCACCAAATCCGAGCGCTCCCTTTACAGCGGGATCGTCACCGTCAACGGCTGCGGCGGCCGGCACGACGACGAGGACAAAGAGGAGGAGCTCAGCAGCGCGAGCGAGCGCATCGCCGCCCGGTACTGCGCGGCGGCAGAGGGCGACCCCAGCAGCCCCCGCCTCGGCACCGCCCGGCGCCACCACCACCAGTCCAGCCCCGACCTGGCGCGCCACTACAAGTCCAGCTCCCCGCTGCCCGCGGTCCACCTGCAGCCGCACTCGCCGCCCATCGAGGGCAAGAAGCACCAGGCCGTGCAGGAACTCCCGCCCACCAACACCTTCACCGGCAACGGAGCTGGCACCGGCGGTGCCAACGCCGACGCCATGTCGCTGGGCTCGGACCAGTGCTCCGACTACGGCTGCCAGACCGCCAATAAGTACGCCAAACAGGTAATTAACTTGACCAATCAGGAGAGGCCGTCGGGAATACTGCCCCGGTGCATGCCTTTGTGGTCAATGGCAGCTTAATCCCCTGTTTCCTTTAGGGTCTTAGTGTGTGCAGCGGTACTTAATCCGTTATTTACTGCGGTTGCACCGTGGTATTTACTATGGGTTATAAACACCTACACATCTGTGGGATCTTAAGTAAACTACAAATAGAGAGGTTCAGATGTTCAATACCTTGCCTGCTGAGTTGATTTCTGCGCTCCTTTGAGCTTAGTGGATTGTCTAATGTGATTGATCGGCTTGCTGGGACTCTCGAGTGTAATTAATAGATGATCAGTAGTTTACAGATGTGCTGACCCACCACTGATGTCACTGAGCTAGGAGGTTCAAATATGATGTCATTCGCTTTGGGTAAAGTAATTTGAATATGGTCTTCAATCTATCTAATATATGAGTAATAATGAGTTATAGAACAGTGTTATAATTTTTTTGTTGCATTATTTAGATCTAATTTGCAGTGTTATAATCCCAAAACACAAGTCTGCTCTTGGCGTGGTTATTTATTATAGCTCTATGATTATTGTTTTATTAGAAATAAGGACTATTTACATTTAAGACATTTATCAGACACCCTTATCAAGAGAGACTTGCAATCAGGAGTTACAAGGACAGTCCAACCCCTGGAGACACTCAGGGTTAAGTGTCTTGCTCAGGGACACAGTGGTAGTAAGTGGGGTTTGAACCTGTGACTTTGTGGTTCATAGGCAGGTGTGTTACCCGCTAGGCTACTAATAGTAGCAAATAGAGAAGAATTGCACAGAAAGGCTGTATTTCTACGTTCTTGGCCACCAAAAAGCCACCAACCCTATTTCTTAGTTTTTTTCTGTTCCAGTTGAAGTTGGTTTTCAAAGAAGTGCGTCCCTTACTGTCCCATTTACTTCATCTGCCCTGAACTCTTTTTTTTTTTCTGTTCTTTTTTTAGCCACATTGGCTTCCTGTCTTCTGCTGCGCAGTGACAAGAGCGCTGTTGTCATTTTCATGTCACTGGAGCCTGACATTTTTCTAAATTCTTTAACCGCAGGGATTAAGACAGTTTTGTGGATCCCTTGGCATTAAGATTACAAGATGATATGTGGAGATGATATGTGGAGCCGTGGCAGCAATATGACAAGCCTCCACAGAACGGCAAGTTTGTAACACAAGGATTTGGAAGTGTGTGTGTGTGTGTGTGTGTGTGTGTGTGTGTGTGTGCAGTTTTCTCTGCCGACAGATTTCCTCGCAGTGTGTAACTGGTGGATCGTGGTTGACTTGTCAGTTTCACGTTAAAGAGCCGAAGACGGTCGGGCTGATAACGGGGCCACGAGAGAGCAGTGATTCAGGCTCACGCCGCGTCTGACCAATTAGCTCTTCACAGCTCCGGAGCGGCGGCGGCGCCTCTGCCTGTTCCCATCATCCTTTTCCCGGGATAACCGCACAACCGCGGGGACCTGCTCCCGCTGAGTGACAGTCGCAGCTCCGGCTGCACGGCAATCTTAAGCTGCGACTGCAGCGGAGTTTTAAAAAAGTGCTGACGCGGTCATTAGCGACCGCGGTGCGCCTCCTCCCCGGCGCGCTTAATCAATTCATACATGCTCATGTGATCCCCACAAATGCCAGGAAGGTTAATCCATTACTGAGTCGATCCTCCTTAATCTGCCTTTCCAAGGAAAAAGGGGAAAATGCTTAGTAGGGAGTTTGCCACGCTGGCCCTCGACAGGCTGATACATTATTGATCGGGCTGTAATTAACTCCTGTCGCACCGTGCAGGGCGTGACCCCTCCTTCCTTCCTACCTCGGTCCCCCCATATTCATACCATTAGTGAATGAGTGAGTGTGTTTGTGCTTGCGCGCGTGTTTGTCCGGGATGGCAGTGTGAATTCGAGTTAATAGGGGAACGGATGTCTGTGTCTACGAGGGATTTTATTTTTAGCTGAACTTGTGAGGCTCTTGGGTTTGTGTGTGACTACAGGCCCAAAGTTTGGACACACCTTCTCATTCAATGTGTTTTCTTTATTTTCATGACCGTTTACGTTGATAGATTCTCACTGAAGGCATCAAAACTATGAATGAACACATGTGGAGTTATGTACTTAACAAAAAGTGGAGACCTGACCTCCACAGTCACCGGACCTGAACCCAGTCGAGATGGTTTGTGGTGAGCTGGACCGCAGAGTGAAGGCAAAGGGACCAACAAGTGCTAAACACCTCTGGGAACTCCTTCAATTGGAGAACCATTTCAGGTGACGACCTCTTGAAGCTCATCGAGAGAATGCCAAGAGTGTGCAAAGCAGTAATCAGAGCAAAGGGCGGCTATTTAGAAGAAACTAGAATATAAAACATGTTTTCAGTTATTTCACCTTTTCTTGTTAAGTTCATAACTCCACATGTGTTCATTCATAGTTTTGATGCCTTCAGTGAGAATCTACCAACGTAAATGGTCATGAAAATAAAGAAAACACATCGAATGAGAAGGTGTGTCCAAACTTTTGGTCTCTACTGTATATAGAATAGAAATATTAGATACCGTTATTTCTTGTAAAAAGCACTGTATTATATGTAACACAAACAAGCAAAATAGTTGTCATATTAGGCACTTTTATTTAATTTGTAAAGAAACCAAAATTGAAACCAAGGCAGGGTGGCCAAAATGGAGCTAAATAAATAGGTTCATACATATGAAGTTCCAGGGCAGGTCATAACCTGCATGAGTGAATTTGCTTCTCTAACATCTGACGTGTGGATGTTTAAAAGAGAAGTTAAAAGGAGTGAATCATTTTTTGCTGTGAGTCTGAAGAACGGGCGACACCCTGAAAGCCGCGTGTGAGTGTTTGTAGCATGTCTGGGTCATGAAGTCAAGTGGGTTTCATGAGTGTTCCGTCCATGTGAAGAGTAAACATTGCGCCATTTGCCATCAGGAAAGGGGTTACGCCTCCTGCAGGAAACAAGCAGCGTGTTCAATACGAGCAAACTGTGGATGTCACAGCAAATACAAGTCAGTGGCACCAGAGGAGTTCCAGGCGTACCTGTAATTTAAAAAATTCGTCCCGGAGGGTGTTTCATAAACGGTGTGCATAGTAAACCCATCCAGAGTGTGAGTGTGTGTGTGCGTGTGTGTGTGTGGTCTTCTGAACATGTGAGCATGAGAGATATGCGGCGAGCGCTCCATATTGAACACAGTGGCGTGTGACTGCGATCAGTCATGTATCATTGATGCACAGGGGAGATCCTGCTGACGCTCCAGAGCATCACTTTCCCTCTCATCCACCCCCAACAGCACTCTTCCACTCTTCCATGCCCTCTACCCCTCTAAATCTCTTTGCTGCCTCTTTACTCTCTACACTCTCTCCCCTCCTCTCTCCCTCTCCCGGCCTGAATTCTCCACTCAGCACTTTGTGTTTTCCCGAGTGAAGTTCCTTTACTTTCTCTATAGTGTGCAGTTCTGCCCTGCGGCCTCGCCCGCAGGGCCCCACCCCCACGCCGTGAGGTCTGGGATGAGCCCGGGGGCGACACCTGCAGTCGGCTGCAACCCAATTATTTACAATATGAGTTGTGAGTCACGGATCAATATGCTCAGTGATAATAGTGAAAGCACACACACACACACACACACACACACACACATACAGGCAGACAAGTGGCCTATAGGTGAGGTAACCCAAGACACAAGCAGGTGGAAGCAACAGGTCAGATGGAAAGGCGATACACTTGACTCTGTCACCCAGAACTACACACACGCACACACACACACACAACTGCCCAAGATAATTCCAACTCATTACTTATCCAACCAGAATCTCATATATATTTTATGAGTGCCTCCATAATTTGGTTTGCGTGTGTGTGTGTGTGTGTGTGTGTGTGTGTGTGTGTGTGTGTGAACACCATCTCATTTTCAGAAGCTGTCACCGGCAGGAATGTAGGGCATGTTGTACCCACACACATATAGACCTGCAGAAACAGGACTGAACTTACCCCCGGTACGCGTTGCAGAGCCGGAGCTTCCTGCCAAACGCCGTAGTAGCGCGTGTCCATCTCACTTGTCCGTACCGTTAGATACCGTCGATGCTTTTCCACTGATCTTCTGCGACCGGCGGTCACGTTTGTGTCAATAGATGCTGGGAAGTGAACTGGAAAATGATGACCGAATGGAGAAAGAATTTCTCATTAACGCTTTACGCTTTCAATTTTTAGTTTTTAACACACAAACACTTATCTCTCTTACGCTCATTAATTCTAGTTAATTGTCTTCACTTGGTCCATTTGTTTGCTCAGATTTCCATTTAACATGAGCTCTTCAGGCTAATTTCGGAGCAGCAAAAAGCACCACAAGGGCAGTTTATGGTGTGGTTGTTTGTGTAGGAGTTGAAATGAGCTGTTCAGTCTGTATGGGGCGCTCTTCAAAATTTGACACAGAACACACGCCAACACATCGTTCTCCAATTTAGTAAATTATTCGACTGGTTTATATACACCATGTATTAATACGACACTGGGTGAATGAACACATGTCTAGATGAAGGCGTAACAGGTTTTTTTCTGGTTTTCAGTTTCCGCCAGGTTGTTTGAGTGAAGTTTGTTCATGGCATTATTGAAACAATTCATTCAAGATCACAACTCTGGCCACAAAACACATTCTGTTCAATCAGTATTCCTGTCTTGGTTGATGCTTCCCTTTTTTCACATATTCACACTTATTAAGGTTCCTGGTGAATGGCACCATCACCATTGTTCCTTCTGCAGCTAAACACAGCAATGATGGCACTTTCTAGCCTCAAATTCCAAACTGCGTGAAGCAAACCATTGATCACCTGTCCAAGGACCTCCATCAGGTGAAGATTGTCTACTGGTCTGGTTTTCATCAGCAGGAACTGAGGTCATTACAAAAGAGAAAGAACAATGGACTGAGAAGAATAAAGAGCAGTGCTACAAAAGAGCTCGCTTCAGTCTGCCCTTCAGAGGTCAGAAAGAACAAGGCAGAGAACAAGGCCGAATCAACACCTAATGACATTAGAACCTTATTTCAGATCCTGAAAGGATATCTGGAAACTGTCAGAAACACAAGCTTCATACAGACTGTGGTTGCCAACTATTAAAAAAAAAATCAACCAACTCTTAATCTTGCATATCATTCCTGGGCAGTAAGCCTCAATGGTAACGGTGCATCATTCGCAGATCCAATGCATTTCAACTCAGGGAACTGTGTTAAGCGGTTGTAGGGCAGCATCATTTGCATTGTAGCACTATGTTCCTCAAAGGTTACCCTGTCATAAGCATTATTCCTATTAGGGCTGCATGGTAAAAAATGTTACAAATGGTATGCGGTTTAAATTTTCATTATACCGACATACCGCAGAAATATTCACTCCTCGTGAAAATGTCGCATCACCTGTGCGAAACCACGCCTGCTTTCAGAAAAAGTCATTCGTTTTTTTGCAACTGCACAGAGCGCACGGCAGGGTTTCCACGGATCTTTAATGATCTTAAAAATGACGAGTAATTCTTAACAGGCCTTAAAAAATTCTGCAGACGCAATAAATAAAATAAAACAAGCCTTCAGTCTGTCAGTAATTCCCCGGTAGCTGCACCGCAGTAATTCGCCGGGTTTATTACTAATTGCAGCACTCTGCCAGTGCCCAATCCGTTGTAGACTTAATGTAAACTCTACGGCTGAATACAGAACATCAGTCGCCCCCTGAAAATATTACCACTCGCACCGTACAAATACCTGGTGTTGCAGTAGAAATGCCCAGATATTGTTTTATAAGGTATACAGTTGTGTAATACTGTTACCCTTTTAAAATAGTTACATTTAAATGTACTTATCAAATTATATATCACAATATATAACATCAAAGTCTATGGTTATGAAATTTATGCCATATCCCAATATACAGTATATTATATGTAGAGATATTACAGATATTACAGTACCTTACAATAGATAAACACATCAAATAATAAGTTTATGTAAATAATAAGTTTAAGTGTGACGATAAATCACACAAATTTTGTTTATTATACATTTGTAAAACAACACTTATTCCATAGCTATTATTAATTTAATTAGTCTTTATATGCTGCTCATCGTGTGCTGGAAAACATATCACCCAGCTCTAGATGGTCTCTGGAGATGAAATTTCTATCGGGTCTTCAAATGAGCTGAGCTATGATTGGTCCATTTTTCCTGTGTCTCTGGCCTCTTGGGCTCAATCTTCACAGGGAGCCGTGAATCGCTTCTTCAGCCGGGTTCTTGCAGGGATTTTCCAATCTTGTGTGCATTTACCAGAGATGGGGCAGCGCTGTCTAGTGTTACAGTGGAGGGTTACCCCCGCTGTCATTACAGTGCCTTTACCATCATCTTTTATTTAAACGGCACAGCCACACTGTCTGTGCAGCCCTTTTACCAAGGAGACAACACGACAGAGTCGTCTCCGCAAAGCCAGCGTGACTCACGCAGGACGGCCGAGCGCAGAGTCATCTCGAATTTAATGCGATTCGGCCGGGAGAGGGACAGGGCGTAAGAGCGGATGTCATAAATACACAAAGTAACGTAAGAGCAGGGGGAGTCTGGGGGAGCAATCTGTCGGAACATCACAAATGAAATATGATTCAATATGAGTGAAATAGAGGAGGAGGGTATGAGTGTGTGTGTGTGTGTGTGTGTGTGTGTGTGTGTGTGAGAAAGACGAGAACATCGCACGAACTCGAGCAGAGCCACGAGGGAGGAAGAGCAAGGGAGTTGTCTGTTTGAAGCGGGGGCAAAAGAGTGAGAAAAAGGGAGAGGTGCAAGGGAAAGAAAAGCGCGAGAAGCATAAAGAGTGTTAAAGAGTCAAGGGAAGCTTTCTGGAGTCTTGGCGCGGGCATTGAACAGCGATATTGTCTCCTCCCCGCCACCCCAAGTAAAGGCCGGCGTCAGGACCGGAGTACTAATGATACGGATCAGATCCTCGGAGAATAGGAGCTCTCTGGCGCTGCTCGCACGCGCTTTGTTATCACACTTCGCCTCGCTCGGCGGAGCTGAAAGCGAAAGCGGGCGAGGCGTGTGTGATGGGCGTAGGACATCGTAAATTAAACATGGGACAGAACGTTTGAGGGGGTTAGATGAAGAGTTGAGGGCACCAGGAGTCTGTTGGACGATGGGCGCGTTAATGCTCGTCAGCGCGTTTGGAAGCTCTATGTGGGCTGGCGTGAAGGTTGCGGTTCAGCTGGGGATGTCTGTTGCCTTGCTTCAAACCCTCTTGCTTTAGGCAAGTCTAAGCATAGACATGGACCTCAGATCCCCCGTTTATGGAGCTCTGTGTGTGTGCGCGCTCCCTTACATAAATGAGTGGGCCTGTTGAGGCCTGTGGGCTTGTTCCTGGGCCCGCTCTCTGTTCGCGGCGTGTGCAGGTACGTCAATATCCGTCCCACCTGCCTGCACCAGTCTGCAGGAAGAACCTCGTGGAAAAGAGGGCCCGTCCCACACAGTGTCTGACCAAAATAATGGGGGTGTCAGGTGCGCTGGCGTCAGTGCGTGTGGGTTCACGCTCACATCTGTCAGTGCGAGGGTGCTGTATATATATATTTGCTCCCTTTCGTTTTCTTGTTTTCATTTAGTGAGTCTTCGTGCTGCTGTGAGTCGGTAGTCACGTCTCTTCACACCTCAACTCTCAGCACCTTTCAGACTGTGTTGGCAGTTTTTGCTTTGGGCACAAAAAAAGTTCTAAATTAAAACTCAATTATGAAAATAGAAGAATTTAATGAGATGAAGAACTTTTATGGGTAATAAGCTGATGAACATTGGGTGGGAGTACAAAAAGAGTTCTAAAATTTCTACTGATGCACCATTTCACGCTTGTGGCAACCAAATCCAATCAACGATCTTATGAATACTTTTTATACGAAGTCCATGAGGGTTATCACAAGCTTTTTAAGTCACTCTCATTGCTTGTGTGAAAATGATTTACTTGCCTGGCTTTGTTCCCAGAGATAGCTATGATTTCCTTAAAGGTCCCTATTATGAAAATTTCACTTTGTGAGATTATTTAACATTAATACGAATTCCCCTAGCCTGTCTAGCCAGACAGTCGGATCTGGAATTTGTGCCCTCATGTTGTCACAAGGGGCAAGGGTGCCTCCCCTTTCTCATGCTTTGTGCGCCCAGAGGATTTCCCACCCCTGCCCTGAAAAGGTGACCTTTAAAACCACTGATGGGTGGTAGGGGCCTAGTGGGTTAGACTGTTGTATTGAAATAGTCCAAATTGGTCTCATTCTAGAGCCCTGAATGTAAAGAGCCCTGAATGTCGGTGTACAGAATAACTAAACACACAGCCATTAATGTTTAAACCACTGACAATGAAAGTGAGTATAACCTTGTGTAGTGAAAATGTCCAAATTGTGCTCAAAGTGTCAAAATCTTGTGTGGCCACCATTATTTTCCAGCACTTCCTTAACCCTCTTGGTTATGGAGTTCCCAGTCTGTTTCCCAGTCTGAGATTGCCTGGATTCCCTTAAAACCACACATGGGTGGTAGTAGCCAAGTGGGTTAGACACTCGTTAGACACACTTTGAACCAGAAAACCACAAAGTCACAGGTTCAGTCCCCACTTCCTGCCACTGTGTCCCTGAGCGAGACACTTAACCTTGAGTGTTTCCATTGGGACTGTCCCTGTTAACTACTGTGTTGTAAGATGTTCTGATTGATAAATGCTATAAATGTGAAGCTTCTATATAATTCCAGCTCAAGTCGGTCTTCAGTATGTAAAATGAACACAGTACAGCTGTAGAAAATGACAGGACTTTTTTGGACTGTTAGCATTATTGACCCGATTATTATTCACAATCATGTTATTTTAAATAAAAAATCAATCAGCTCTTTACATTACTAAAAATGATCTGGTGGTTCATTACTAGTAGCAATAGTAGTATAGTATATACATATAGTTGACCAACGTGAAAGTAGTCAGTTTATTGTCCGCCACTGCAGCGGTTCGTAGATCTCATGCCACATCATGTCAGCTGCAGACAGACCTAAGCCCATGTCAAATTCACCACTGCTATAACCAAGCTCTTCTCCATCTTGGATTTAGAGTCATCTTCGATTCTTTGTTTCTATCGGTTGAGCAACAATATGAGCTCAAAGTTCAACTGAAGTCACCGCAGTGTGGGCAGAAGCTGGCATGCTGCTTGTCACGGCATTTAAAATCACTCTTCAGATGTGCATGCCATACAGAATAGTAGGTTTCAGTGCTTGCCGCGTTCAGTCTGAACCCGGCTTTGTGTTTGTCTCATATTTTGGATTAAAAAATGGATCGGTAAGTGGATTGGCCCCGTCTGATAGATACCCAATACGTAAATGACGTCATTATCAGGATCCAATCTCAATATTAAAATGAAACCGTATACTGTGACAACAAACCCCTTGAATCTTGAATATTGTATCAGATCAAGCTTATACCTACATATAGCTGTTGCTTATCTTTTTATAACTGGAGCATGTTTAAACAGTGGATCCAATTTGAAAGTCCTATTAATCCTATTATAGGAAAGTCACATTTAATTCATAACCAGTTACAATACCAGTTACAATTACAAGTTACTTGACCCAGTAAGTTACTTTCCCCATGAGGCAGTGGTAGCGGCCCCATAATTAGAAGGTTGCCGGTTCGAATCCCGATCCGCCAAGGTGCCACTGAGCAAAGCACCGTCCCCACACACTGCTCCCCGGGCGCCTGTCATGGCTGCCCACTGCTCACTCAGGGTGATGGGTTAAATGCAGAGGACAAATTTCACTGTGTGCACCGTGTGCTGTGCTGCTGTGTATCACATGTGACAATCACTTCGCTTTGTACTTTGTACAGTAACTAGTTACTTTTATAATACTATAACACTGCTATTAACTCAGTTACTAGTGGTAACTAGAAAAAAACTAAAAAAACATACAACATCATAAAAGAGGAAGGCAAAGGTTTAAAATGTTCAGCATTCGGTGTTGTACATGTTTGAATACAAACTACAGTGTTTCAGTGTTTGAAGAATTTTGAACATTGACCACGCAAGCATGTAGATGATATAATCTGGGGCACCGGGTTGCTGCATCTTTTTTATTATGAGTGGCATCTTGGTATTCTACAGCCAAGGTTGCCCACGTCTTTCTCCCTGTTATCAGCTTCCTACTCAAGATTTATCCCACTCCATTTTGCCTCAAGGAATTTTATTGCAGACAATGGGATCTATACAATGCTGTATATTAGGTATTTAAGTTTATTTCCAGACAATTACAACAATTTATGTTGCTCGTGTGTTTAGCAGATCAGTGCATTTTATTGGTGATTAAATTAATGAGGCAATGACTTTTAACAATGTGTCCCGTTGTCTTCTTTTCTAAATGGACCATTAAAATTTTCAGCCTTGATTAAACACAGTTAAAGCAATATTTAAACTCATATATAATTATGCCTGCATAACTAATCTAGTTGGTCCAGAAAATAAATAAATTAAATTGCTTCTTAATCGTTTTCATGATAGATGAGAACACTAGATAGATATTTCATGATATTTAAGTGATATGTGGTAAATTTAGACTGATATTACAAAATCTACCTAAATTTGTCACATCTTGCCTATAGCACCACTTTGCAGCTTTCACAGGACTTTTCCATACTCATTGTTTTCATTAGTCAAGCCCATATGGCATTTATGATTGTTATCCATATCTGTATCATATTTCCGGTCATCTTCTTTCTTTATATGGGTTTATTCCATGGTGTCATTGATTAATCTTGTCCATGTATTTGTTTTATTTGTAGTCTGCATACAAGCATTTTTGTAAATATTGTATTAAATCAACACTAAACCAACACTGAAGTCAATGTACAGGTTCTCTAGAAGAGTGTAAATCTGCTCAAAATAACTAAACACGCTGACAACAAAGGTGAGTACACCCCTAAATGAAAATGTCCAGATTGTGCTCAAATTGTGTCGATATTTTGTGTGGCCACCAATAATTTCCCAGCGCTGCCTTATCTCTCTTGGTCATGGAGTTCATTAGAGCTTCACAGGCGGTCACCAAAAAATTCCTCTTCCACTTCTCCATGATGGTGGCCGAAGACCTTGCTCTCTTCCACCTTCCCTCTGAAGATTCCCCAGAGATGCTCAGTAGGGTTTAGGTCTGGAGACATGCTTGGCCTGTCCAGCATCATTACCCTCAGTTAATTTAGCACGGCAGGGGTCATCTTGGAGGTGTGTCTGGGGTCGTCACCATGTCGGAATACGGCCCAGAGGCCCAGTCTCCGAATGGAGGTTGATCATGTTCTGCTTCAGTATGATACAGTACATGTTGGCCTTGATGGTCATTCTTGTTTTGTAATTCTTGTTTGTGGTCTCATCAGAGACTTCCAGCAGTCCCCGTCCTTAGTCTGCTTATCTTCAGCCAACGTGTTTGCGTGCTTTCTTGTGCATCATCTTTTGAAGATGCTTCCTTCTGGAATGACAGCCATGCAGACCAGTTTGATGCAGTGTGCTCCGTATAGTCTGAGCAGGCTGACCCCCCCACCTTCGCAGCCATGCAGGCAGTACTCATACGTCTGTTTTCAAAAGACAACCTCTAGATAGGGTGAGTTGTATCAGAAGATGTCGCAGGTTCAACCATTGTGTCTCTGAGCAAGACACTTAACCCTGAGAGCCTCCAGGGGGACTGTCCATGTCACTACTGACTGTAAGTCATACTGGAAAAAGGCGTCTGATAAATGTTGTAAATTTAAATGTAAATATGAGGCACATCTGCTCCCCATTCACACCTGTGACCTTGTGACACTAATGAGTCACATGACACCATGAGGGGAAATGGCTAATAGGACACAATTTGGACATTTTGAAATATATATATATATATATATATATATATATATATATATATACACACACACACACACACACACACACACACACACACACACACACACAAACACACACAGTACAGGGCCAAAAGTTTGGACACAGTTCTCATTCAGTGTGTCTTTATTTTCATGACCATTTACATTGGCAGATTCCCACTGAAGGCATCAAAACTATGACTGAACACATGTGGAGTTTTGTACTTAACAAAAAGGGGAGACCTGACCTCCAACCCAATCCAGATGTATACTCATACTGTATGTTATGCTCACTTTGCCACCATTAATGGCTGAGTGGTTAGTTATTTTGAGCAAATTTACACTCTTATACAAGCTGTACACTGACTACTTTACATTGTATGCAAAGTGTCATATCTTACGTGTTGTCAGTGATAAAGTATTTACAAAAATGTGAGGGGTGTTCTCACTTATGTGAGATGCTGAAAAGCCATGAATGAGCTTCCTGCACCTGATGTAACCATCTCGGGGTTTAAGTCATTTTAAGATCTGATGAAGACCACATTTTGTGACATTGGTTCCAGTATTGTGCTGCATTTGTCAGATATCATGATGTAATGCATTGTCTGTGTATTGTGCTTTTCTATCTTGTTTAAATGTAAAGAAAGTAGAATCATCCCTCCATCCATCTATCCATCCAGTGCCTACACACCCTCTCATATGCTCAGAGCCCCTTAGGCCACAGCAACAAGCTGCGTAACCCAAAAATAAACTTCCTCACTCCTTGAGAATTAAATCAAAACCATGCAAATCAATTGGCCAATTACGGCCACAAACACGTTTCCCTGGAGATGAAGTGTTGATGCTTAATTGGTGCGATGAAAGAGAATGCGCTCAAGATGACAAGCGATATACAACATGTTGGAAAAGAAGTGTTGTTATTGTGAGGGTTATTATTATTATTCTTCATATATAAAGACAGAAGTGAGCTTGTTAAACTGTGTGATACACCACTTGAGTCATTTTTTTTGTACAAGTTTATTGCATCGTTTTACTCGGAAAACCACTTTCAATACTGCAAGTTGAGAGGTTTGCCAAAGTGAAGGAGGTGAAAAGTCTCAGGTTTGACTCACTCGCAAACACTGACTCTTCAGCAGTCACCACAGCACAGTGTACCGCTCAGACGCATCACGATTCGCTCACACCCCTGCACGGTGGCAGAAGGAGCCCGAGTGGGCAAGAGTCACGCCTGTCAGGAGCTTCTGCTGTGCAGCCACGCATCTTTGCTCGTGTGTCCAGTTGAGAGAACAAACATTTGCCTGCTCTTAATTTAAAATGAGCCACAATCTGCTTGCGATGCGTCATTTCACGACACAAGTTTTGAGTCATTGTTGACGTGGCCCCGAACAAAGGAGATGCTTTAGACAGCATGGCTGAGACATTAAACAGCTGTATATAGAAAATGGTGATGTGGCCAACGTGAGCAACATGACCCTTTTCATAAAAGACGCATTGTCTCTTTGCTTCAGATCAGCATGATGGCATGCTTGCTAATGAGTGACACACTTTTGATATGATAAAGATTTTTTGCATAAAAGATTTTTTTTTTTTGGTCGGGTCCAACAGGCAAGAATGACTTCAGTCGTTTGTTCTATAAGGATGAGCAGTTGCGCCTGGAAGAGAATAGAACTGGTGGGATGACAGAAAGAGACCAGTAGGCTCTGTGTCATAATGTCCCTCTATGTCACACACGGGGGCGAGCGCGCACACACACACACATATTGCAGCCCTTGTCACGGCAACCACAGACCCCTGCAATACATTTAGGGGCTTCTGTGTCCCCGACTGGATTATGTCGTCGGCATGTCTGAGGTCTTGTGTGTGCATGCTCGTCATTGTGACGAGCATGAATTAGAATTAATGTGGGAAGTCACTGGGAGGCCATTGTTTTCGATACAGAGGTGCATCCTGACTGGTTCTTTGGTACGATTCATGTGTTTTCCTATCTCAACGGTCGCAGCAGCACTGCTCTTTCACTCTGTGTTGAAGCTATGAGGACATGAAACTGAATTCTAAGATTGTATATATATGTTAGGGAATCTTTAGGCACCTCACAATTGCGATTCAGAAGGCCGTGATGCGGTTATAAAACGATTATTGATTTCTCCGCCCTCATATTTGTAACCAAAATGAATTTACTTCCAGTTTCTCTTATTTTTACAGCTGTGAAATAAAAATAAATTGTGCTGAAATCACAGCTTTGACACATACATTATTTTGAACAACATAAACTACTTATTCTTATACAAAACTAAATAATGAAGAGTCTAAAACCTGTAATTTCAGCAAAGGTCTCAATATCTTTGACAAAAAAATATGTATAAATAGAAGCATAAAATAGAACAGTAAATTCTGCACCAGCAGCTCAAGTGATGCTTTCTGGCTTAACTAAGTGGAATAAATAAGGACATAAATACAGCTTGCCATATTCACAAATACTTTAATGCAAGACTTTCAAACAATATCTTGCACACCACGCTGACCTTGTGCATGCATAGCGATTAAGGTTGAAGTTTTGCAGCGCACCATGATGCATTTTCGTGTGACCAATGGAATAAGCAGGCTAGTGTCCGTTCTGCTTCTTCAAAACACACACACCCAGAGCGGGAATGGTGGAAAAGCTGATCTTATCAGTCTCGGAGTGTCCGAGACTGATACACAACATTATTGTCTTACCAGGACAGTGGTAAGATGGGTGCATCTCGCTGGTTTTGCGAACAATAATCAATTAGTAACATTTTTAAATAGATTCAGAATCTTTCATTTCCACATCGCCACGCATCGAAAAATGTATGTGTATTTATATATCAGTGCATATATACAAGCACACATTTATGATACAAAAATGTTGTACTTTTATAAATTGTTTCTGTTACTATTTCACTTTACTAGTGTGTTATTTTTTATTTTATTTTACTTTCTCTGGCTCTTTCTATTAGGACTGCACAATATTGGGAAAATATGCGATATGCAATATTGTTGATGAATATTGTGATAACGATATTGCAGCGATAAAGCATTATTATTATTATTAGCTTTTTAAGAAAAATCCTTTATATACGTAATGATCATACTAAAATAAACAGGTAATATATATTCATCTGATCTAATTCAATCTAATTCAGGCTAAAAAGAAACAATATGTCAAGGAAGTTGCAAATATTTAGACTTTAAAACATTATGAATGACTTAAAACCCTCAGCAGATATTCTGATTTCTGGTTTGCTGTTACTATAGACCAGCCAACACAATATGAATTGTTTCAAAGATTACTTTTTATATACATATAACCATACACTCATCAAGAGTGTTATAAAACAAGAGCATCTTTTAAACAAAATCGCATACTACTTGAGTAGGTAATACATTTGAATTTGTACGTACGGCGCTACCGTTAAAACAGTATTGTATCGCCGCATGTCAATAGGATTTGAATATGACGCCGCCTCTCCCGATGCCTTACGGGATAGTGAAGTGTCCACCGAATGCCTACTACAGAATTTGGCTGGAAGTAGTAGGTCATCTGGGCACTTCTCGTCTACTGACGGCTCGTCACAATAGTATATAGTATGCGATTTCAGGCGCAGCATAAATTTCATTTATCGCAACTCGCTATATAACGTTGATGTAAAGAAGTAGCAGTTAAGGAAACTGACCCGTAATCGTAACGTTGAATCCCGGTTTGAAGCCTGACCTGCCACTGAGTATAGCACAGTCCCCAAACACTGCTCCTAAGGTGATGGGTTAAATGCGGAGGACACATTTTGTTGTGTGCACCATTTGTGTGCACCACAATCATGACAGTAATACAGCAGTCAGATTTGACTGTGAGATGAACCACCCCTGGCCTCCTTCCCCAACTCTTTAAACCTCTATTCCTATTTACCCACAGAAGGCATAATTCATGGCAGAAGCTATATCTGAACTTCCCGGCTGTTTTGTCTTCATTCATTTGCACTGCAAAAGTTTAATATATGAATGAATGTAGAGAAGCCTGCATGCTTCAGAAGCTGATTGTAGTTGATAGCTGATGCTCCTCACATCTTGTCTCTGCTGCTTAAACTGTCATGTAGGAGTTCAAACGAAGCGTGAACTCTAACACTGCATTATGAGTAAGAGCTGAAGGTGAAAGGGAAAGAGAAAATGGAAATTTGAGCTTATTACAGATCCACAGGGCCCTGTTGGATAGTGTATTGCCTAAATAGTCCCACGGCGAGGTGACACAACATTAGGACATTTCTCATTTGTTACATGTCTCTATTTTAAAATGTTGAAGCACTTTGAATGCCTGCATTTGAATTCAGTCTATTAGTCAATGGCTTCAGTACACATACCAGAGATTCGAATAAAGCAGAGGTTTCAGTGCCGTCTGTTGTGCATCCACTTGAAGGAGTCTGTTCAAGGCCTTGAGAAGTTACAGGTGACTGGGCTGTGCCAGACTTATTCTCCAGGCTTCTCTGGTGTATTTTACAGGATCTGAGAAAAGCTCATAAACTGTTCTTATGCACAAGTGAAAATCAAATCGGTGCACACACATGATGGATGAACTTCCCCCAGTGGCAGTGAAATGGGCTTCAGAAAATGACAAATTATGAACTTTCTGAGCTGTGTGTGTGTGTGTGTGTCCGTCACTCGCATCTAGAGCCACACACTGCTTAAATGGCTGAAGGGCATTATCTGGTACCAGTTTCGTTCATCACTGAGCTCTGCGTGGGTGTAGGACGCCGTGACTTATAACAGACTCAACATCCTTATTTCTGTTCATTATCCTAGCGAGCACACGTATACAAAAGAGCGCACTATTCTGTCATTAATGTCTTCTGTGCCATTCACAGTGTGAGCATTGTTCAGAGCGGTTGGTGACTCTTAATGGACAATAGGAGACGGCATGTGGGGGGACTGTCCTTGTCATCACTACCGGGTATTTATTTCACTGGGACAGAGACGCACACTACACAGAGGGCTGTTGTTTTCCGGATCCTGTCACAGATGCACGCATTAGCATGTAAATGTATGACATTTAGCAGCACATCTGGAAAAGAATGATTTAGTCGCATGGAAAACTTTTTCCTTTTAACTCGGCCACATTAAATCAAAAATATAATGCTCCATTCAAGATACAGTCAGTAGTGCACAGTTTTCGTTTAAAATATGGGCGCTCTAATGTCTGAAAGATTGCCTACCAAGATGCGCTCCATAAGACATAATTCTCCTTTCAGAAGTGGTCATAAGGTGTAATTGGTAAATTCAAAGGCCGTCCTTCCACAAATGCAAAGTGTTAAGACGCTCAAATTGTAAAACGTCCTTTTTTGAATTAGAGCCTGGGAATTGCCCACCCGCTGATTTAAAGTGTAGGGTGTTTTAGAGGAAGATTCCTCAGCTCTAAATAATTTACTGCACCTGCACACATCAACAACACTGAATTGCACGAGGGAAGAAAGTACGTGCCACGCCTTCCTGCCAACCTCAGCAGATATGAATTCCTGTGTTGGTGATGTTTTTAGGTGAAAGGTTCTTGCTCTGAGGTGACATATTTAGATCACCCACTAAAGTCAAGTTCTGTGCCTGTGGCTATTACGAACACAGTCTCTGGGTTATCGAGTCTCCGGTTTTACAGAAATATGGACTCTAAATGATAAATTATTGCTCAAATCAATTTTGCCACTCATAAATTGATTGGCATTGTTAGGGGAAATTATTTTTCATGAGTTGGCCATGAAAAGTGCTTGACTCCTTCTTTCATTACTGAGTGGCACAAACAACTCAGTAATGACTAATCAATGGGGTTGCACTTTTAAAATGAAACCACAAGCAATGGGAGGTCATGAAGTACAGAGACCATTCATCTGTGAACCAGATGACCCCAACATCGAAGGCTCAAACACCGCTTAATACCACCGAGTCTTGATCAAGGGGCGAAAGGGGACTGTCCCCAAGGGGACCGGATATGACGTAAATGTAAAATTATAGTATCATGTTCACAGGTTATTTTTACTATACCTTTTCATAATGTTTCAGTTGACCAGCAAAATTTTCGAAATTGAATTAGAAGCAGCGTCTCCCCTAGTGTCGACTCTGAACATTGCTCATCCAAAAGAGATTTAGAACTAGAATTATCAAGCGTATGATAACTATTAAACCCCCGTAAAACCCAGTTTCCTTGTACAACTTTGTTTTCTCCTGCAAATATTGTACCCCCTCATTGTAGTAGTGGCAATATAGCATGATACATGGTACTACCCTACCAAAATCATTTTATTACTCCCAACATAAATTCTATACAGAAATTCCATATGCCTTCCACAATTACCGATAATGCAGAAAAACTAAACTTTACAATGAAAATGTATGGCGTGTTACCAAGATGCGTTTTTTTTCTGAAAGGTCAGATGAATGAAAGACTGCACCATCGAAGACTGGCCAAACAAAAATGTTAACAATCAGCATTTTCACTTTCAAACCACTAGAGGCTTCTCTATCATTCTCTCTCTCTCTCTCTCTCTCTCTCTCTCTCACTAGTGACTTAGCAATTCATTGATCTAACGGCTGCTTTGCTACAGTAAGTGCGCAGTTTATGTGCATGTTTGTGTTTGGGTATGTGCCTTCTGTTATTTTGGCCTCTCTCTCACTCTCTTTGTTTCTCTCTCTCTCTCTCTCTCTCTCCTTTTCCCTCTGCAGTGCCTCTTTCTCTGCATGGTGATTATTATTCCTTGCACAGCCTCAGTGCTGATAGTCAGATACTGCTGAGCCTCCCTCTAAATCACCTGGAACTGAGCCCGCCATGAGAGAGAGACAAAGAGGGAGAGTGAGAGAGAGAGAGAGAAAGAGAGAGAGAGAGATGAAGATGAGAGTGAAACAAAAATATAGAGGAGAAGATAGAAAGAATGGGGAGGAAGAAAGAGGGCAGAAAAGAGGGAGGGGGGCATCCTTTTTAAACAATGGAGCATGGTGCAAAATGAGCTTTGTTGCCTTTGCTGTGATTATCGTGCTGCAGTGGAGGGACCACACACACACACACACTCACACACCACTGACCTTTTTCCTGCAGCATAAACAGAGCATTGGACGAAGTACCGGGCAAGTGCAGAAGCACTTGTACATTATACTCCCGCATTAGAGCGGGGCACAGCGCAGCCTTCACACATACGCAGTCATCCGTATGCTCAAGCTGATGAGCCTTCCAAATGCATTTACTTTAGGTCACACACCGCCTTTGTATTTCTTGTGCATGGCCCTCGTTACACGAATGGAGGTACTGATATCCCTGCGTTCCTGTTCATCCTCCAGTAATTTTGAGCACGCTGCTGCTCTGTAACAAGCAGTAACTTAGCTAGCATCCAAAAACCAGGATCCCTACTCTTATAATTCTGCTGCTACCACTGCGTCCTTGAGCAATGCACTGTTCAATGGGAGGGGGGTGGACCTGCAATTAGTTACTGTAAGCCAGTGTGCATGAAAGCATCAGCTAAATGAATGAGTGTAATGTATTGATCTTAGCCCACAGGGAACAGTAACAGTACATGAAAACAGGGTTTTCTTTGTGCTAAAACTCATGTTTCAGTATTTTCATATGCTGACATATGCATTTAGCCACATTAAACAGCTCAGTGTGTTATAGTGGATGTCATTATGGTACGTGTTATAAATCAATAAAGATCTCAGACCACTATTCGCACTGATGCATGTCCGGGATGATTAGAGGGTCCTCATCTTGAGTGCTGTCATCATTTATTCATTATCTACGCTCTGCCTGTTGAATATGCAAAGTCATGTAACGAGGACAGTACCTATAAGGGCTAATTAATCAGAGCTCATTAATTTCCTTTGAAGCGTCAGGTACGGGCGTTAGTTACTAATTAGTGCCATGGCAGGTTTGAACTTTGTGTAGTGTGTACCTGCACACTGATGTGCACACACAGATGCAGTTGTGATGATTGCACATAACCTCGTCTTCACATTTTATTGCAAAGAGCAAAATGTTTTTGTTAAAGTAAAAGTAAATTACCTTTATGTGTGCAAAATAAAAATGCACAATTATAAGTGATAATTGCAAAATGAAGGAATTAAATAAAATGGTACACAAACTAGTAAGATATATTTAATTGTTCATATTTAATGTATGAAAATTATAAACAACAGTCCACTGGTGGCCACTAGTGGCAGTGGGCCGCTAGGACCGGGACCTAACACCTTTACACTTCCAAGGCCATCAAACACACAGGGCTGCCCTCACTTTGGTGCACACATAAAAAACATAAAGCATGTGGGAAATGGCCTGTGTCAGATTAAGGGGAGGATTTTAGGCCCGCCGTCAGGCACCATTAATATTCCAACAGACATGATGCCATTGGTGGCACGGCTGGAATGCAGCCAAGCGCCCAATCTCTTCCACTTTAACCGGGCATCTGCTGACAGCTGCTTTTCTCTTTAATACAACATTACACACACACACACACGCACACACACACAAATGACAATATTAACCAATGTGCTCTACCATAGACAGTTCCAAGAAAAATAGAACTTATATTTGATTACTGCCGACCCTTCTGCAGGCCTGTATTAACTCGCCTAGGCTGTATGGTAATGGCACTATTCAATGAAGCAAACAAGTATTAAATACATTCATATTCCCTTTGCATTACTGGAAATTAATGAATGGGAACAGCAGTTTGTTAATCCTGTCCCTTTCCGACAGTTTTGGATAGAACTAACTAGCTATCATTCTTGTCTTTTTCACTTTTATCCACTTTCGAAAACCCAGAAGACGTCCTCAACCTAACCTCTGACTCTGTTGGAAGAACATTTCTATGTGTTAAGGTTCGAGGTGGCGTTAACATAAACTTCTACATGGTGATGTGAGATCCTTCATTAACTAGCACAGTAAGAGTCCCAGTTGCCGTAACCTGTGACCACTGGTCGTAAAAAAAAAAAAAAAAATCGGCATAGCAAGATTCTGTGCCACTGGTTCATTAGTGAGAATAGGTCAACCCGGAGAAGCAGTTTCTGCTCTACTTCAGTCCGAGCCTAATCTAGACCCAGGATAAACATAGAATAAAATAGCTGCTGCTACACATGAGAGACTTTCCACTGAGCTCCTGCTCTACTTCAGCCAAGCTCGTGCCTATTCTACACCCAGGATAAACATAGACCTCCACACAGCCAAAGCAGAATGTCTTCGTGACCGGGCCTGGTGTCACGTGGTCACCCAATCAAAGCGAAAGGAAGAGAGTGAGTTGGAACTAGAGGGGGAAAAATGGCAGAGCGAAGGAGAGGGGAATTATGGGTCAATAAATCGCCCTGATGGGGAGAACACCAGTGGGACTCATAAGCAGGTCAAGGGCACGGCATTGATCGGGTACATCATAAAATGGTCTGTCTATAAGCTTGAGGGAGACTTTAGTGTGTGTGTGTGTGTGTGTGTGTGTGTGTGTGTGTGTGTGTGTGTGTGTGTGTGAAAGTTAGGGGAGGCCAGAGGAAGGAGATTTTTGTGCACAAGATGCAGAAATTTTTATGTATGGTGCAATGTATGGTCATATGGCCTTGCAATGCCATAAAATGTTTATATGTATATTTTTTCATGAAACATACACAGACAAAAAATACAAATAAATGGCATTTAATATGAGACTATGGGCACTGTATTGGAAGGCTGGTAGGAGGGCGAGTTTTTGTAGGTCATTAAATAGTTGATTTTAGGCAGACACAGCACACACCGAAAAACTAAATGAATCTTTAATCCTTTAAAAAAAAAAAGTAAACGTGTGATCAAGATATGGCCATGGGTACGAAAATGGCACGGAAGAATCCCTGTCTTCGTCTCTGTCCTTCACCTCGTATTGCAGAATTTTACAGTTACAGAATACATGAGACGTGACGTGACCCTAATGATTACTGATTGCTTTTTTCCCGGGTGACAACCTATCACAAAAAACAATTTCAGAATTAAATGCAAAGAGTAGCGGAAACCTTGACAGAAATGTGGTGAAGTAAAAAGTACGATATTTGAGTTTCAAATGTGAAAGTTGTATGATCCCCAATAAACACTATTCAAGAAAAGCACAGATTCTCCACATTTTTAATTAAGTACAGTACTCTGCATACCGACTAGTTTCAATCATCCAGAATGTGGAAATAGTGTGCATAAGAGCATAATTAAATATCGTGCTCTGTGTGACAGAAAGGAATGGATTTGAAGTTTTAAGTGATTGTCCTTATGAAACACAGCACACGGTGACTCAACAAAATGTGTCCTCTGCTTTAAAACCAAACCAACCTTAGTGAGCAGTGGGCAGCCATGGAAGGTGCCAGGGGAGCAGTGTGCAGGGGACAGTGCTTTGTTCGGTGGCACCTTGGCGGTTTCTGGATTCGAACCAGCAACCTTCCGATTCCGGGTCCGATTTTTTACCCACTGTGCAAACCACTGGCCCGAATGAGTTAGCCCGTGGCAGACTGGGCTCAGACAGAAGCAAGCTTATGACCTCCAAGCCAAGGGGCATGAGCTCCAGCCAGGGGAGCACGTCTGGGTTTACAACCTAAAGAAAAGAGAGGGTGTTGCCCGAAGCTAACCTCAGAAGTGGGATTTGAACTCACGCCTCCATGAGGAGACCAGAAAGCCCAGGTACTTGGAAGGAATATCACCTTGAATCTGGCGCCTTAGGCCGCTCGGCCATTCTGACTGCATGAATATTAATATGAATGATGCGTTTACTGTGTTCTTCTATGCAATTAATCCTCAGCCACGTCCCATAGCCCCCCAGCGCATTTCTTTAATCGTCATGGAATAAAACACATCATTTCTTGCTTATCAATTTCAGTCGCTTCGGGGTCGACCCATGTCTTCAAAAACTCACTTGCTGTGGATGAGTGTGCAACACATCTGCACGCCTGTGCCTATGATTCTCTAGGATTAAAATCATGAAAGGCGACCAGATTTCCCTTTCAGCTGCGGATTCCTGTGGGCCTTTGTTTCAGTAATAAAACACATGCTCCAGTTTCAGCGTGTAATTTTTAATGTTCCGCCAGAGAGGCAGCTCTCCTCCCTCTGCGCGTCATTCAGTAGTGCCGGGGTTGTCATGTGCTGTGTGTGTGCGTGTGAGCGAGTGTATAGCTCATGCGGTGTGTTTACTGGTTAACTTTTTGCAATCAGAACCACGTTACCCAGAACAGTACAGAATTTTATTACAAACTGTCAGCTGTCCAGAAACTTCCAAAATCTCCTGTAGGCTCTTAATATTACACTACCCAATTTGCACATTTAATTGCCTATAGTCTCAGGCCAGACTGATCACCGTAAGGTCAAAACAATTAGAGTGGCCAGACGTGCCCACATTACATTCTAACCTGTGCTGATCTTCCTCATTCCACAGCAGACCCTGAGGCGGGTCACCTTCTCAGTGGTGAGTCAAACCCAGGACCAGGGCTGCTACGACAGCGGGCTGGAGGACTCGGAGACGCCCAGCAGCAAGAGCTCGTCTGGGCCCCGTCTGGGCGCCCTGCCCCTCCCCGAAGACGGCTACGAGAGGACCACGCCGGAGGGGAGCGTCGGGGAGGAGGAGCACGTGGAGAACGGTGAGAGGCCCAGGCGAAGCTCCTCACCACCGTGATGAATAGTCACAATTAAACAGAAGCGACTTTACAGAGTGCTGTAAAACTTTATGTACATGTATAAATATATAGATATCATTTTTTTTTCCCCTTGTGCCTCGAAAGACACGAAGCAGTTTTACAGCAAGCCCATATAACCAAACAGCCGGCTTAGAGCAACAAAAGCAGCAAAGAATTCCGCAGTGAAAAGAAAAAGACCTTGAACAAAGTCTGCTGCGCGACTCGCATGTGGCACACCGACACGCGCCCACACACGCGCATTGCTCCTGGAGGTGACAGCCTTGAACAATGGATCTTATAAACCTCGCACACGCCAGGGCTTCTCCGGAATTTCATAAAAATGTTTGGCATCCGATGGAGATATTGCCATCGTTACTCTCCCCTCAGATCGACGCGACTCATCACGCGACGCGCCATGTTCTGTGTGCGAGCTCCCTGCTGGGAACCTCGCTTCATTAACAAAGACCAGCTCGGTGATGGAGCTTCTTTCCACGTCCTCGATTGCACACAAAGCATATGTAGTTTTTAATTAGTGTGGAGATTTCTCCTCATTATTACACTATTAAAAGCCCCACCGCGCCACCAAACGTCCCACTGGACTAAGGCGATTGGACAAAAATGCTCACGAGTGAAGGTGTGGCAATATCATCTCCCTGTGTGTGTGCGAGCGTGTGTGTGTGTGTGTGTGTGTGTGTGTGTGCCATAGGGTGGACTGAACACAAATAAACACAATTTCACTGGTTGTCAAGATTGATCAGTCTCCTTGCTTACATGCCTTTTTGTTGCATTCTTTTGATTCCAGCATTTCGGCTCCCACCTACGATTACAGAGACGGGGCCAAAAATATGACAGTCGGATTAAATTAATTGAGTAACGGCTATTATTCTTATTGTTTGTGGAATTGGTGGTGTACAAAGCGACGTGTCTGTGGCACCAAATATTGCAGCTCAGGCTGTAACATTTTTGATGCTTCATTTGTAATAATGGTGGTAAATGGAGCATTGCGGGGAATTTATTTCTGGAATCTTTTATTTTTACCTTTGATGGAACGCATCCGAATTTGATGCTCACTTCAAAATGTGTTTCCCTGAGCATCAGAAACGTTTTATTGTTTGAACCAGATGCAGTAGTGCCTCTTAAAACCAAGGAGATTTTCTCTACATATTCATGTCACTGGGGATTTAGCTTTTGGATTCGTGTGACCTCTAAATGACATTTGCCATTTGTCGTGGCAATGAACATGAACAGCAATTAAGAACAGTTATTATAAGCATTTATGATCAATATGTCCTTCGTGTCACAGTAACGGGTCACAGTCATGCTGATTCTCTCTTCATCTGCAGACCCCAGGCAGCTGCCAGACGTGGCTCTGACAGGGAAGTGCACGCGGGAGTGCGATGAGTTCGGCCATTCCGACACCTGCTGGATGCCTGTGCAGTCTTCACCGCGCCGCCGCCACGGCAACGATCCGCCACGTCTGTCCACCTTCACCTCGTCCGGTGGAGTCGGGGACAAGAACAACAACAACGAAGACGATGACAGCGACCCAGATGCGGACGATGAGGACGGAGAGGGGTCTGACCGCGGCGGCAGTGCCAGAAGGCGAGGCCAGCGTCACGCCCGGGACCCGATGTCCACCAGCAACCACCTGAGCGATCGCAACCGCAACGTCGGCGACCACAACCGCAACCTTCTCAACCGCAAGATGACCTCGGCATCCTACGACACCTTCAGCAGTGCTGGATTTGGTCACAGCCGGCTTGAGGAGGAGGAGCCCCATCCCCGCGAGGTCATACCACTCACACGGACGGACTACAAGACCTCCTCCTGCCTCACGCTATCACGCACGGAGGTCTACTTGTGAGCCACGGTTTAGGAAAAGAGACCGGAAAAGCATGAAAAACTGAAAGCAAGGAGAACAAAAAAAAAAACTTGGAATGGTCCGTTTATAAACTAAATTCATTTGAACTTGAAGGACCCTAAAAACTTCACAAACAAATTGGCCCCACAGCCAATTAAAATCATCATAAGGACACTACCAGACATCCATTTCTCACTCTGGATGCAAACCAAGACGCGTATTTATGTAGAACTGAACAAAACTGCAGGCCCAGCGCCAGCTTGGTTCATGCTTGTGCGAATGAGCTCTTCTTGTGCATGTGTTGCCCCCCCCCATCCCCAGTGGCCACTGAGGGAATTGCATTGACTGGGCGGAGCCTAAAAACCCAGCAGGCCGGGTCAAAATCAAGTCAGAAACTGAAGCAGGTTTGCATTAGAATGACACTGAAGACATTTCTGAGGTAACTAACAGACCCACGTCTCACCTATTGACATACTGACGTAGCACTTTTAGGTTCTTAACAAACAGTATTATAAGGATCAGTTCAGTCACATAATATCTTAATAAAATCTTATAGCACGGAGGAATCGTCTTCCTCGTATATCCTGTCAAGATGACCGTCGCTCTGTTTTCTGTTATGAAAGCCTTCAGAATGGGGAGTGGAAATCAGATCTCCCGCAGATATGCAGTTGTGGACTGTGACAAATATCCTATCATCTGAAGATGGTCCATAAACGTGACTTGGTGGTTTTTGTTGCCGATTCAAGCCACTAAAACTGAAGTCCTGACTTTTTTTTTTTTTTTTACTCTTGCGTAGTCCTGAAAACACACACATCCATACGCCTCTTACACGCACATGTCACAGAAACCCACGTTGATGCACACACACACACCGCTTGCAACACACTCTTTAGCTGTGTGCATCTGTGTAGACACTGCTTACAAAGGTGTATAGCCTTAGGATTTTGCCTGCTTATTTCTCTTCCCATATATATAAATATATATATGAACTTATAAAAACCTTTGAATAACCACTCATCTTTCAAACAGTATCCATGGGGGCATTCAATTGAACTTTTAGGTACAAAGATAATATAACTTAAACAAGGAATCGGTTGCATTCCTTTAACGTAGACATCGTAGATAAAAACCAAATCTGTACAAATGATACTGCATGACAATAAGCAAACGCTTACAATGATACCTTTTTGTGAGAACCTCTCTTTGAATCGGTGTGTGTGTGTCTGTGGTGCTGTGTCTGAGGAAAAGAGTCAAAGGCCAGGAGCACCAGCGTCCCTCGCAAATCAGAGACGGGGGGAAACCGTCGATTGGAACCGGTGCGAAGAGAGCATGCGGGCGTGAGGAAGTCGCGTCGTAAGACGACACCGCTCAGGTACAACAAGGCCGTAAGGAATGTCCTCCTTCCATCAGCGCCCAGCGGCACTGGTGTCCCTCGGCCCCCGAGGGAGGCTGCTCTCTCTCGCTGCTTATTTGTGACTTCATGGCCACAAGGTTGGTGAGTTTCTCACCTCCCACTTTTTGAAAATGATTGTTCTGTCCTCAGTGACCCCCCCGCCCCGCGCAGAACTATAAGGATAAAAAGAAGGGATTTGTTCTTTTCATTTGTTTGTTTTCAATCACACCAAACAATCAGTTCAGATTAGTTGGTGAAATGTGTGTAAAATAATCATTTTTTGTAATTAATATGGTTACAAGTCCATGTTTAACAACCCCAAAATGGTCCACTGTGGTGCTGCTGTCAACCGTGCAGCATCTGGAGCTCAGAGCCCCCCCATCCCCAGCTCTGCCAAAATCCCCACCAGCTCTTCCAGCCATCCTGGAATCAGGAAACCACCAACTGCACCAATCAGGAGGTCTTCAATTTTCAGTGCCTGGATAAAACAATGACAAAATGTGCAAAAAGTAAAAAAAAAAAAAAGTACGACACGAAGACACGGAATCTGTGTAAACAAGGACCTGCACAGTTGTGGAGAGAAGACCTCCTTTTCTTTTCTGGTTCTATAATAACTGCTGTTTTAATGCAGTCTGTAAGTATTACTGTAAAATTACTGTAGGGTGTCTGAGGGATGTTTCAGAACTGTGAACACGAGGGGCATCCCATGAATGAATGAGTGAGTCTGGATGAATGAATGAATGAACGAATGAATCAATCTTTTTTTTTCTACTGCACGTTTACTTACAATTTTGATTCACATACTGCAAACTGATGGGACTGGTTGAAGGGATTATGGCAAGGAGTCTGAAATCTAAACTCTTTCTTGCACACATAAACACACACACACACACACACACACAGGATTTTTTTAAAGGCAAAAACAAAAAGCACTTCTACTTTCCCTTGGACATAACCCTGATTCCTCCCATCCATCATATTAGAGCTATCCTGTAGAAAGAAAAAAAAAAACTTTAACCAGAAAGGCATGCTGAAAGTTCTTCAACTCTGCACTTATAAGAATTAATAATGTTTTTTTCCTTTTTTTCACTTCTCTGTTTCTATGCTGACATTAGAGAAACTTTGTGGCTCTTGTGGTGTAATTACGAGATGAAATGCATTTGTTATGATGGCAAGAAGCAGGCATTGAACAGTTTGGTATGTTACATGAACCAGTTTGACTTTGACATTAAAATTTTGGCAAACCTCGCTCCTTGCTGCCTTAAGTTATTTTGTGTTCGTACAGCTTACATTCCCACGTCTCATCCTGGATGAGTCAGGAATGACCTGAGGAACTGATGCTGGACTCCTGAAGAAGACTCTTCTGGACTTCTGTTGAGCTTCATTTTTTTTCTTTTAGGCTCATAACATGCCATTAAAAAGCATATTTCTTTCTTTTAATGAGCTTTCCCGATATTTCAGAACTACAGCTTGAATGATGATGGCTATAACCTTGCTCACTAAAAAATCAATGACCTTAAAATGTCAAGACAAATATATTTAGCATAAATGACTTTAATTTATTATGATGACTACTGCTTTAGACTGAAAATAATAATAGAATTTGTGAATCTGAGATTTCAAAAGATCAGAAGTCACATTCTTTGAGCAGCATATTGTATAACTAAACTCAATTTTCATGGAATTCTAATACAAAATGCTAATATCTATAAAGTGAGTTCTATATATGGTGTGGTAGTTAGTGAACTGGCCTCAAACTTACAAATAAGTTCAAGTCCCAGCCCTGACCTTGAGTTCAGACCATGCTCTCCCCATGTTGGTGTGGACTTTCTCCAGGTTCTCCGGTTTCCTACCATAGGGAGGAATTGTCCGTGGGAGAATGTGTGAGTGAATGTGTGCGCCCTGCAGTGGGCTGATCAGGATGGGCTCCTGCAGCCGTGACCCTGAGTACGACAAAGCGGTTATGTAAAGTGCCTGAGTGAATGTGTGAGTTCTATATTTGCATAAAAGAACTATAATTTCTTTCATAAATGGCTGCTCTCTGTTAGAAAATACAGACAATGCCATTTACAGTAGCCATTGATTCATAAATATTTTCATTTGTTTAATATTTCATTATTATTTTGTTTATGAAAAATGTATAAACCATCAGGAACGAGTGTACTGTCCTGTTCTCGCATCACTGTCGGCTTGGAGCAGAGGGCCAACGTGAGGCCTACTGCTAGCTTGGGAGTGTTTATGGAAGAACTAAATGCTAAGTGTACATCCTCAGACAAGGTGTCTGCCGCCGCGACACAAATTACATTTGCACAATTTAATAAGCTTGGCTCTTCCATTCACTGAAGTCTATCTGACGAAGCTTCCTGGTCTATGCACCCAGGAACACCAACTTTGATTCGTTTAAAGTTACCGAAATCTGTACATTTTTTTAATCTCCAGAGAAGAAGACAGTGTAAAATGTCAGCCTGTTTAGAGATCATTTTTTTAAAGGGCACATATGCTGGTTATTTCAAAGGTTATAGAGCTGGTGATTACATTTGTCTGACAAACACCTTGACTTTATCGTAATAAAGACATTTGTAACTGTGATGTTATTCATAAAGGAAACTAGAATTAAAATGTGCAGTCCAGGTAAGGTGAATATGAAATCTGCTCTCAATTCCAAGATTTGTGAATCCACAATGCAAAGTGAATAAACATACGAACCATTATAGAATAGATCCCTCATTTTCTTACACTTACGCGGTGGTTGTCTCACACAGACATAAATCTGAATATCCATGACTTTATGCAACATATATGTGGAAGGATAATTCATCATGATACTGTCAATTTGATTTTGGGGGATACAGATGATCTGCCAGGAAAATCAATCAGCAATAACGAAGCAGATTTTAGTGAAATTAGAACAAAGTGCACGCATAGTTTTTTTCTTCTTCTTTATTATATTGGAGGCCGAATCTAACAATTCTATTAGTCTGAGATCAGCTGCAAATTACGTATTTGTGAACATTAAATGCAAAGCACGTGTGCACCCTGGTGGACAATTTAAAAAATGACCAATTCGTGTCTCCCGCACGTTCCTTCTGATTTATTTCTTCAGATAACAACTCAAAGTGGAGTTATTTCACAGTTATTGAATGCATATACATACGAATACATTTGCAAAAACAAACGACAAAATGAGTTACTACTAAACGAAGTATGGAACAGAAATGTCTGCCGAAATGTACTGAAATGAGATGTGTGCTTTACAGCGAGGTAGAAGCCAAACAGGAATCTCCGTCTGTTGTGAGTGATCGTTCTACAGGGCAACAAATCTCAGTTCTTCGCCATTTGCCCCGTTCCACGTGTCCGCTACGGAGGCCCGCGGGGTCCAAACAGAGCCTGACGAAAAACCCCGCTAGTAAATGTCATTAAAAACATGTATTTCACCCCCCAAAAACCCGCTTCGGCCTTCATAATGTCACATGCGGCGTATGTGGATACTCTGCCTTTATGGCAAACACTGCATTCGCACTTTGGACCTTTGCTCCTGCACTGAGAGCAGCCGAGTCGTCAGGCGTGGAATCGGAAGTGCTTTGTTATGGGAAGGGGGGAAACGCGGAGGAGAAGGCACCGAGAAAGCAGGGCGGAGAGGCCGAGGGAAGGGCGGACGGCGGCTGAAATGGCCCGGTTCCTTTCGGCGGCGCTCGCGTTGGTGTTAGCCGTCCTCGTGGCGCCGCTTTCTGCTAAACTTCCCTGTAAGTAGCCGGTGACCTGGTGAGATGCGGCGGTCCCGTCACGCCCATCGCCACGCAGCATGTACATGTATACCACTTCCGATCATCACGCAAATAAAGCATGCACGTGTTTTTTGTAAATGTAAATAATATGCATTTGGCATATTTGGGGTTCTTGCTACTCGCTGTGCCGAATCGCTTTTTGATCAGATTACGTCTTGATGGACGTGACGTGTAGCAGCCCTTTGACTGCTGGTCCATCACCATGCGCGCACCTTTCGAATTTCCCTCCCTTTGCAAGCGGCACAAAGGCCGGTTTTATTCACCGGAGCCCCTCATGACCCGTCCCGGCCGGCCGGGTTAAGCAGGCATGTGACTTGGGCGTATGGAGGGGGGGAGAGGGAGAGGGAGAGAGAGAGAGAGAGAGAGAGAGAGAGAGCCTCCTCTTCCTCCTCCTCCTCCACACGGTGCCTGGAGCAAGCAGAGCAGCTGACTATCACTTTCACTCCGTCTCTGGGCACAGTGAGGTGTCCAGACCCAGTAGAGACTCAACCACTCTCGGAGGCAGGGTGTGGCGAAGAAGTGGCCTTCTCCTGTGTGGACTTGGACAGTCTTCCACGCGTTGTGTAGTTTATCGGGTGTGGGTCTGCTGCGTTTCAGCCTCTCGCCCCCACCGCAAGTCGCCGGCGCTCAAGATGGACGAGGCCACCCTGACTGTCCACAATGAGCTGCAGAGCGAGATGATGGTCTCCTTTCTCTCAGATCACTGCTATCAGGTAGCTGATCTGCTCTCGTAAATGATCTGGTATTAAATGGTGCGCCGTGTTGGTGTGTTGCTGTGATGGCCTCTGCAAGCTTACCGACCTTGTGAATTTCAGTGCATGTACCAGCAGTTGGGTGTAGTGCCAGCCGGTGCCGAGCCCGGGGTGCCCGGCAAAGTGGACTTAACCGTGGGCACGCAGTTCCCCGTCACCCTTCAGCTGAACAGCACCCTCGTAAACCTGGAGCTCTGCAGGTGAGCAGCGGGTTTCTAGCACGATGTCACCAAGTGACATGCTGGCTGTCCAAAGTTTACTTTCCTACCGTAGGTTTTAGCTCCTTCTTTGTTTCGTCCTGAAGGTTTCAGTATCATTTCGGAGAGCAGGGGAACTACTCCGTGTGGGTAAAGAACTTGAACGACTCCTCGCAGGTTAACTGCTCCTTAGTTACGGACACAGAACCCGTCAACAGTTACCTACGTGAGTTTTTTTTTTTTCCGCATAAAAATTTCATGGATTGAAAATTTTTAGTCTAGGACTAGGCCACCAACTGACCCTAGAAGATCTTTACACCATGATTTGAATGTACTGCACCATGTACCAATTTAGCAACATTATTAAATTCAACACATGATCAAAACGTTCATAGAAAACGTCATAGTATGAAATACTATAGTGCTGCTATGAATTACTGTTTATCCGAGTGACCACCGTTTAAGCAGGATAATCCACGACCATGTGTGCATTATAGGATTTCAATGACTTTGTGTCGGGTGGTTCTTTGACTCCACATTTTGTGTCAAAATCCTTTAAAATCACACGAAACGTTGTAGATTATTCTGTACATATGCATGCAAAAATTTTACATGTGTTAGAAATGTGGCCTAAATTACTGACTACATATCTTGCTTTATCCATTTGCAGCTATTTTCTTCGCGTTCCTTTGCTTCATTGTCCTGTCGGTCTTGATTGCAATTGGATACACGGTCATGGGGTAAGATTTACATATTTTTTAACCACTCTCAAAAATGCTTTTTTTTTTTTTTGTTGTGAAAGAAATGACATTATCTTTTTCCAGCCTGGAGGCAGTGAAAAGTGTACTGGTACGTTGGGGCAACGCAATGGAGACAGAAAGGCTGATCAATTCAGTGAGTGTTTTAAGATCTAAGCCGGGTATAAATATTGGTTCAAACTGATGATCATGTCTGTTAAAGGCCAGTTGAGCAGCTGGTTGGCAGGATCTATCATTACCTCATCATTTAAAGCTAAGTGCTGCAGTGTCTCTGTGATTATTATCTTGGCACTGTTGGGTTCTGATTGATCAGTGCTGCCTTTTCATTCTGTGATTTGATCGTCAGTTTTATCCCCCCCACAGAGCAGTTGTTCACTCTGACTACAATGACACACTTGCCTTTGCAGGAACTTGGACCACCCAATCGGGCAGTGGAGCCATCTGTGGAGACTGCTGTACCTGCCACCTCTGGGCGAAGGCTCAGGTCACTGGACACTTTCCGAGGGTGTGTCCACGTCTTTTACTTTTACTTGCTAGGACTCCAAATTAAACAGGAAATACTGTAGTGGATATAATGTGTGGCAGACTGCCAGATGCCATGTGAAGTCATGTGATGATTCATAGGAAACAGTTGACGAAAATAAAAATAATCTTGTGCACTGAAATGCATGAAAGTCACTCTTGAAATGCTATTTTGTATTAATTTGTCATTAACTGTGGAAGATGTCCTTGTTTTTCTCCAGGATTGCCCTAATCATAATGGTATTTGTGAACTATGGAGGTGGAAGGTACTGGTTCTTTAGGCATGAAAGCTGGAATGGTGAGATTCTCTCACTGAAGACCAATACGGTTTTTATTTCACTTCGTTTTTAATTGTTGCTTATTTATCATTCTCTTTTGTCCCCATTATAGGGCTCACTATAGCAGATTTGGTGTTTCCATGGTGAGTAAGATGTGATGTGTACTACATCCTGCTTTTTAAGGTGCTGTATTAATTGTCATGTCCAGATATGGCATATTTATCCTAAGAAAGCTTAGGACAATGGGACAGTCTAGGGACAGCTTGTATGTCCAAGGATACTATCATATAAAATTGACAATATATGGGTGGTTCTATTCAATGAAAAAAATTGCTTTGGAACATTTTTGATATTTTGATAGAGGAAATCAGTTTCTCAACAGGTTTGTCTTCATTATGGGCACATCCATTGCTATCTCAATTAACGGGGCATTGAGAAGGGGTGTCCGGAGGTCTCACTTACTAAAGAAAGTTGTGTGGAGGAGTGTGCAACTTTTCCTCATTGGGGTCATTCTCATCAACCCCAACTATTGCCAGGGACCATGTGAGTAGATTCACATCATCAGGTCTCATTACCCCAGTTCACCCTGTATGCAGAGATTTTGGAGATCCTTAGTTCAAAATGTGTTTGAGTACTTGAAATGTCTTAAACTGTGACTAGAAAGATTTCATGCTTTCTTGAACTTGAGCTACATACAGTGGAGCAAAAAAGTATTTGTCAGCCACCGATTGTGCAAATTCTCTCACTTAA
Source organism: Denticeps clupeoides (assembly GCF_900700375.1). NCBI lineage: Eukaryota > Metazoa > Chordata > Actinopteri > Clupeiformes > Denticipitidae > Denticeps > Denticeps clupeoides. The sequence goes on along the minus strand of NC_041710.1, from coordinate 22,838,329 downwards.
AAAGATGAGAGAGGTTTGTAAATTTCATCAGAGGTACACTTCAACTTTGAGTAGCAGAAGGCTATGCTACTCCAGAGCCTTGTAATGCTTTTTACAAGGAGGGAGGTTTTTGCCCAAAATCTCCCGATACATGGCTTCATTCATCCTTTCCTTAATATGGATCAGTCTTCCTGTCCCCTTTGCAGAAAAGCAGCCCCAAAACCTATTGCACCCAGCTTCCCCCGCTTTGCAGTGGGTATGGTGTACTTAAGATGCAAATTAGCATTCTTCCCTCTCCAGACATGAGTTCTACTTTGGTCTTATCTGACCACTAGGCACTCTCCCAATCCTCCTCTGTATTATCCAGATGGTCTCTGGCAAACTTCAGACGGGCCTGGACATGTGCTGGTTTAAGCAGGGGCTCCTTTTGAACGATGAAGGATTTTAGTTCATGACAACATAGTGTGTTACTAATAGTAACTAATCTTGCATGGAGCCCCAGGTCGAGGGAGATTGGATCAACTATTGGAGAATAATTTCTCCAATAGTTGATCTCTCACCAAACAGCTTGCCAGGGGCAGCGTTTGACCCTGCAAGTAAATAAACGGTCCCGTAATCAGAAGTGTGCCAGTTTGAAACCCGAGCTGCCAAGGTGCCACTGAGTGCTCCCCAAGTACCTTTCATGGCTGCCTACTGCTTACTAAGGGTGATGGGTTAAAAGCAGATGTCAATCACTTCACTTAATGTAGATTGGCTCATCCTAGTGCATGTATACAATCTTGTCCCTGGTGTCCTTAGACAGCTCTCTGGCCTTGGCTATGGTGGAGGTTGGAGTCTGACTGTTTGAAGGTGTGGTCAGGTGACAGATAACAAGTTCAAACAGGCGCCAATAATACAGATAATGAGTGAAGAAAAGAAGAACTTCTTAAAGAAGAAGTAAAAGGTCTGTAAGGTCTGTACAATGTAATTTCCTGTTTGTTTTTTTTATCTATGATTAAAATTTCAGACCTCTGATCTTTTTAACCGAGACATCTTGCACAATTGGTGGCTGCCAAATACTTTTTTGCCCCACTGTATCTCTCTACCTATTTATAATCTATCACCTATAAATCGATGACATGTGTTCCCATGTAGTGTCATGGGTCTCCTTGCGTATCCCTGGGGTGCTGCAGAGACTGGCATTCACCTACCTGGTTGTTGCTTCTTTGGATGTCCTTGTAGCCCGGGATAAACTGGATAACATACAAACAGTGAGCTCATCTTACACACACACACACACACACACACACACACACCATCAAATGTCATTATCTATAATGTTCACCACTTAAATGACAAATTTTAACGTTCCTTATTTTGCTCCCAGGATGTTTGGTGGTATAAAGCCAGTGATTTCCTCTTATACTGGCCGGCCTGGCTGTGCGTTATCACTTTAGAAATCGTCTGGCTATGTCTGACATTCCTGCTCCCCGTCCCTGATTGTCCAAGGTAAGTTAATGTTGAACATGAACAGACAGACATACTATTGATTTCAGTTGAACTCTATTGGCAGCTCCGGGAAACACAGTGCTCAGCTACAGACTGTGCCAATTTGTACAACAAAGGAAATGTGACAGGAATGTCTTCATTCTGTAGTTAGAGCATGAAAAACATGACATTAATAGTTTGATCCAGCCAAAGCTTGCACATATATAATGAGCTGCCTTAACAAAAGTTTGCTTTATAAGTAGGACACATATGAAAATATCCAGTTATGTTTTCCTGTCTCTACCACTGCTCCTATTTGTGTTGTGCTTTGAGCCTTGCATGCATTAGCCACAAGACTTCCCGACTAATTGTCCCCCTCTGCAAACAAATGAATATATTTGAATCTTAAGGAGTGATGCAAATTGTGATTCTAACATGCAATGTTGTCTCCTCACTTTCTGAGAGGAAATGACTTTTATCTTTCTGGGTCGCTCTGAAGCTAGTGCTTTTTTCTTCAAGACGTTCATATGAACTTTATGGGCTGTGCTCAATATGTCAGTAACAGGGAATATGATAAAAGTCTGACATAATGAAATAGCTAAATCATTACTAATCACTGTGCAGTTGTGATGCATTTTTGTGTCTGTGATAATTCATGCAAATTCATCCTTGTGAATTTATGCATTTTAGGCAGCAACAATTACCTTAAAAAACCTGCAGCTATATTGTGCCCTGTTATCTGTTTATCTGAATGTTCATCATTGTCTGTCTGTATAGTGGTTATTTGGGCCCTGGGGGGATTGGTGACTTTGGCAAGTACCCGAACTGCACTGGGGGAGCAGCCGGTTTCATTGACCGTTGGCTGTTGGGAGAGAACCATATCTATCAAACACCATCATCACGGGTAAGCAAACCGACAACACTTAACCCCTCTGACATGACCAGAATTCCCGTGGTCAACTTTTCAATTCACAGCTCATGTTTGTTAATCGGCAGTGACATTTCCCAGCAGAGAGCTGCTGTTCATAACACTGAGGTGTGTGTGCATTTGTATTCTCCTCCGCAGGTGGTTTATCAGTCTACAATCCCATATGATCCAGAGGGGGTTTTGGGCAGCATTAATTCCATTTTGATGGCGTTTCTGGGCCTTCAGGTCAGAAAATCTCTGGTTTCTCTCCTCCTTTATTTAGTTCTCCTGGGTTAATCCTGTTGTTTTTAAACTGCAGACATCTTTTTACTATATGACCTGGTTTTAGTATGAATGGTGTGAGAATAAACAGGCGTGTTGATTTTTTTTTTAAGGCTTTTTCCATTATTTTTATAAGCCTGTACCAGCCTATAATGTAGCTATTGTGTAAATTATTTCTTTGTTATGAAAACTTTTAGACAAGTCTAGTTTTACTTTTATTTATTAGTTCATGTTAATATTTTGCTTTTACTGTATGTACAGTAGAGGCCAAAAGTTTGGACACACCTTCTCATTCAATGTGTTTTCATTATTTTCATGACCATTTACGTTGGTAGATTCTCACTGAAGGCATCAAAACTATGAATGAACACATGTGGAGTTATGTACTTAACAAAAAAAGGTGAAATAACTGAAAACATGTTTTATATTCTAGTTTCTTCAAAATAGCCGCCCTTTTAAAATAGCCGCCCTTTGCTCTGATAACTGCTTTGAACACTCTTGGCATTCTCTCGATGCGCTTCATGAGGTCAAGAAACAGTCTTGAAGGAGTTCCCAGAGGTGTTTAGCACTTGTTGGCCCCTTTGCCTTCACTCTGCAGTCCAGCTCACCCCAAACCATCTCGACTGGGTTCAGGTCCGGTGACTGTGGAGGTCAGGTCTCCACTTTTTGTTAAGTACATAACTCCACATGTGTTCATTCATAGTTTTGATGCCTTCAGTGAGAATCTACCAATGTAAATGGTCATGAAAATAAAGAAAACACATTGAATGAGAAGGTGTGTCCAAACTTTTGGCCTCTACTGTACACTTGATCTCAATATATGTGCTTGTGTTTGATGCGTTATGCTTTCAGGCAGGGAAAATTCTTCTTCACTACAAAGACCTCCACTCAAAAATAATGGCAAGGTTTCTCATATGGGGGGTTGTTTTGGTAAGATGGCATTCAATTACAACATTCTAACACACATATGATATTTTAGTGCTACATACCACTCAAAGCCTGTTTCTGTTCACAGGGCATGATATCTGCAGTTTTGACAAAGTGCTCAAAAGACCATGGCTTTATTCCCATCAACAAGAACTTATGGTGATAAATAATTTCCCTTTAGCCTTGAAATATATTTCTTGTAGCTTTACACACTTATTTATTTACATCCTTGTGGTTATGTTTGCAGGTCCCTGTCCTATGTCACTACACTTAGCAGCTTTGCCTTTATTTTGTTGGTGGTGTTGTACTACTTAGTGGATGTGAATAAATGGTGGTCAGGAGCTCCTTTTTTTTACCCAGGTGACACATTTTAATAAGCGGATAGTAATCTTAATGCATCATTTTGCTAATGTATTTATTTATTTTGATTCATTTTCCCTTTTTCTTCCATTTAAAATATTATTCCTTTTCAGGTATGAACTCCATCTTGGTCTATGTGGGACATGAGGTGTTTGAGGAATATTTCCCATTCCGCTGGCGGATGTCCAACAGCCAATCTCATGCGGAGCATCTGACCCAGAATCTAGTGGCCACATGTGTGTGGGTCTTTATCTCCTTTGTGCTGTACAAGAACAAGATATTTTGGAAGATATGAATTGCTATGTGATTTGGGAGATACCGTCAGGGTGAGCAGACCCTGGTTCAAGGGAAGTGAAATGCCCATTCAGAACACTGTACTGTGGATCACAGTCAGGGCTCCACAGTATGACAAGCTGTCTTCATGTACACTGTTATGAGTGATTCCATGATGCCAAAACCTGCTTCAAAATGTCTCAATTTACTGTACTGGATCTGTATGTGTTGGGACTGGGACTCTAAAGCATCACACATGCTTCTTTTCACAAATTGTTGATAGATTCATGATAGAGACCTTATTTCTGTTACATGCTGTTTCAGGTCAGTTGCACTCTCTATTTCTTTCTGTTGTTCTTAAACTCAAACTCAAGAATACTTTTTAAAAATCTTTAACCAGTGAAGAAACAATTTTTTTTTATTATTATAAAATTGATCCTTTTTTTATTTCAATGTATCATGTGCAGAAAGAATGAATTACAGAATAGAGAAGTAATAATGCATTTTGGTTTGTATAGTTTGCATTTATACAAAATGTTGGAATAAAGTACTTCTCTTGGTTAATTTTTAAAGCATTCTAAATATCGTTACTTTTTATACAAAGGCACGCCTTTCAAAATGTTTTGTACTTTCATATGATTTATCTTTGTTGATTTGAAATAAATAAATAGCAAGAATCGTTTGCGCATGCGCGTGTTTGGATGACGTGGGCGGGGCCGCGCAGGTGGAGGTGACGGTGCCTTTAAATCCGCGTCCTCCATGGCGGCGAGGCGCGCATGCGCGGTACGAGGAGGAAGAAGCTGGGCTGAAGTGACAGATGATGTGGACATGGACGCGGTGAAGCCGCGCACTCGCTGTTGAGCGGTTCAAAATCCTCCCCGCGGCGGAAGATGAGGGCGCTGAACAGGGCCGCGGAGCGCCAGAACCGGAGGAGCCTCCCGACAGTCCCGCCGCGATGATGGCAGAATGTGATCCCGGCGAGAGCGAAGCGGACCTGGGCAGCGCCGGGACCAACTTTTCCCCGCCCGTCCTGCTCGACCGGAACCGGGCCGCCACCACGCTCACGCTGTCCCTGAACCCGGGCGGCGCGGTGCGGATCTCGGACTCGTGCGAAAGCGTCCTGACCGAGCTGGAGGCGGAGGGCTCGGGGGAGGATGCGCTCCTGTTGCCCGGCGCTGCCGGAAATCTGTCACCGCGCGGGGGTAAAGACCGGCGGCCGAGGCGCCACCGGCACAGCTCGTCGTCGGACAAAGAAAATTTAGCGTCGCCAGGTGAAAATGCTCGGTTCCACGGATGAAATACTTCTGTCGGTGTTCGTTTTTGTCGCGTTTTGTGTAATGGTTGGCCGGACACGTGAAGCTGCTTTTGGGGCGGAATCGTGAAATCGTGTCGGTCAAACAGGTGATGTCATCGCTTCTCGTTTGCATTTGGGAGAACTAGCTCGTTAACGCGGCTAATTGCGGCACGTACATTTGGAATACGGACTACGTAATGCCGGGATTTTTAAAACTATGATGTTCGGAGAGTTTATAAAAAGAGAACCCGCGACGACGCAGTCGTTTCCATGGAAACGTGGATCGCATGTCGTCGCGTTGCCCTGCAGAAGGATGGCTGCCCCCGCGGGGCTTTAAAGGAACATCTGGGCCACGATTGCGTGAAAATCAGAATCCATTATTAGTAACGCATGAGGAGTGGATGTATTGTTCTCCAAAGGACGACTTTTTCTATACAGCGGATCCAGCAACGCAGCAGTATTTACATAACACGTGTGAACAAGGACCTGACCTCCGGCTAAAGGTCAGCGCAAGGTTCAACGGGACCGGTGACCGCACCAAGGCTCTGTTTCGTCGGTCCAAAAGTCCTCTAGATTATCTCAGGGATGCTGTTGAATAGCAGTGGTTCAAAGGTCACTGTTACCGGCGTAGCCTATCGAGGGGTTATCGCCACACACCTGCTGCGCGTCGACACGTTTGCTTTCCCCCGTCCGGTGGAGTGGCTTTGGCCGGAAGCCTGCTGTTGAATATTTAATTCTCATCCGAACAGCCCTGATTACTTAATGGAGCGAGTGCAGCTTGCAGGAGAGCCAGGCTAGACTGGCCAGCTGAGGAGTGTGTGTGTGAGAGAGAGAGAGAGAGAGAGAGAAAGTGATGTCTCATTTGCACACGTCTCCCTGGCTGAGACTAATTACGCCGGCTGTTGGTTATTTCTTAACTTATTTATGCTCCAGCACTTTCGAAGCTCCTGTCTTGTTTACGTCCCGCTCGCCCGCTCTCTCTCTCTCTCTCTCTCTCTCTCTCTCATGCCCACGTTTCGTTCATCCGCCAATGTTTTGTATTGTTATCATTTCGTCTCCTAATTGGAGACATACGGTGATCAGTCAGCAGAAAAACTGAGACACAGCGGCGGGCGGGCGATTGAATTGGATTGGGGCCTAGACGTCACCATGGTTTTGCAAGTCTTTTGCATATTTTGCACTTGTGTGATCACTATGTGTGTGTGTGTGTGTGTGTGTGTGTATGTATGTGTGACTGTTGTGCTGAGACCCAGGCATTTATCTACTTTATAAAATAATGTCTTAACAGCAATAATAATATATTTTTTTGGATTGCAATATAATTCAAATTATTCCAGTTACGCATAATAATTCCAATGAAATGCCTTCACGCCTTTGTTAGTACCACATCTTTAAAAAGTTTCTCCTGTGGCAGGAAACAGCAGCGGCGACTTCAACCATTTCCCTGAGGATCCCACTTTTGCTGAGATTATCCGACGGGCCGAGGAGGCCATTGAGAGTGGCGTCTTCCCTGAAAGGATCTCCCAGGGATCCAGCGGGAGTTACTTTGTCAAGGATCCCAAAGGGGTGAGTGATCGAGCGGCCTGATCTGGTGAAAATACTGAAAGGTTCGCTGTCAGCATTATTTTTGCATGTTTTGTGGACTTTTGTATGTACATTTACATTTAAAGGCATTTGGCAGAGTGACTTGCTTCCATGTTACCATCGATGAAGTGATTGTTTCTGGTTCACTAGGACCCCAACTATCAATACAATCTTTTTATTCACTCTGTTGTAGTTTCTATACATACGTTCATACAAGTTAATCTAAATATTCTCTAAAGAGGAAGGTCTTGAGCTGCCGTTTGAAGGTGCTCAGTGACTGAGCTGTTCTGACCTCGAGGGGAAGTTCATTTCTCCACCGAGAGGCCAAGACGGAGAAGAGCCATGCTGAGCCTAAATTCCAAGCCTCTTCCGGATTGACAAGAGAATCTTGTGGTTAACGGTGTCAAATGCTGCAGACATGTCACGGAGAATAAGAACCGATGATAGTTTTTCAGATCTGGCCGCATGTAGCTGCTCGGTAACAGCCAGAAGGGCGGTCTCAGTAGAATGGGCTGTTCTGAAGCCAGATTGGTTAGGATCCAGGAGGTTGTTCTGTGATAGATGAAGTGATAGCTGATTGTAGACACAGCGCTCAAGGATTTTATAAAGAAATGAGAGGAGGGAAACTGGTCTGTAATTGTTGATGTCTGTAGGATCAGCAGTGGGTTTCTTTAGGATTGGAATAACCCTGGCTGTTTTAAAGGCGGATGGTACATGGCCAGATGACATTGAGCTGTTTATGATATAAGAAATGAAAGGGATGAGGTCAGGGGAGATGGTTTGGAGCATTGCAGATGGGATTGGATCTAGTGGACAGGTGTAGTTGGATTGCCTGTAGATATTATCTGAAAGATTTCGTCTGATGTGAGCTTAGAAAACTGATGTAGAGCAATTGTAGAATCTTGAGAGTATGTGTGATGTATGTGTTGTATGTGTGAAAGAGGCCAGGCAGATGTATCTGCTGTTTAGAGAGCAGAGTGGTGAAAAGCACCAACACTACACTTCATTTCCTCCATCACACCAGAATGAGAGTGAGTGTTATTCCCGATGCTACTGGCCCTGGACCGTCTCCAAATGGCTGTAATAGACGTTTGGAGAGCGCCGTGCATTTTGATCAGGAGCCAATCGTAGTTCCCAATCTGATCTGTTTAGCGGTGCGCTGTTTGCACTTGACCAGCTAATATTTACTTAGCTCGGTCTTGCACTTACCCAACACTAACCTATTTTATTCATTTAATATTGGTTCTGTTTTTTTGTTTTGGTTTGATGAGACATTATGTTATGATTAAAGGGCCCAAATTCAGACCACACTGGATTGTCCACGTCATCTATATTCTCCTTATGTGTTTATGCTGGTGTACTTCACGAAACTATTTCCTCATGCTTTGAGTTGTCGTGCCCTCCTCCTTCCTCTCTTCCTCAAAAGAGAGAAAAAATGTATCACTACATTCAGAATAAACATTTACTTTTCAGTTTCATATTAGCACAGTGTTTAACAATATAGAACATCTGCATGTTACAGTATATCAGGACATGGGACTGGTCCATACTGACACGTGATTGGTGGCTCATGCTGGCTTGTACATGAACTGTTACATTTTATCCAGTGTGCTACTGGGGGATATAATGCTGGTTCTTGGGGAACCCCTCTGTTCTTAGTGTTTAAATTAGACACGGGCTGTGAAGTCATTCACCATTCTGATGTTAGACTATCTTGAAGTACCTTTGCAAATTTTATATAAGTGTTGTTTTTTTTTTTTTGTTTTTCCCCCTTTAGAAAATTATTGGCGTTTTTAAACCAAAGTCAGAGGAGCCATATGGACACCTGAACCCAAAATGGACCAAATACTTCCACAAGGTGTGCTGCCCCTGCTGCTTCGGCCGTGGCTGCCTCATTCCCAATCAGGGCTACCTCTCCGAGGCTGCTGCCTCGCTCGTCGACCAAAAGTTAGGTCTAGGAGTGGTTCCCAAAACAAAGGTAGGTGCAGTCCTTCGGAACACAATTCTGTAGTCTGAACCATGGCTGTGTGTGGTTTGGGGGTTAATGAGGAGTCCCAACCAGATTCTCCTCCTGTTGCCTCCTCAACTGCTTAGTGTCGTGTGTTTCTGCTATTTGTCAAATTAGGTTGTGTATCTAGCCAGTGAGACGTTTCATTATAGTGCCATTGATCGGGCGAAATCGAGAGGAAAGAAATATGCACTCGAAAAGGTTCCCAAGGTTGGTCGGAGGTTTCACCGTGTTGGCCTTCCTCCAAAGGTACCATCTAATGAGACATGAAAATTCATACACCCTAAACACAAGTATATAGTTGATCATTTTTACTTTTAAATCTAAGCATATCATCACTGTAAGCATTTATACGATACATTTGCCTACTGACAGGTCTAATTCCTGTGTAGACTCTGTACCCCATTATACACATTTATGGGTATTATAAACTTTTATGTGCATTATGCACCACATAGGTGGGCTCCTTCCAGCTGTTTGTGGAAGGCTATCGGGAGGCCGACTTCTGGCTGAGGAAGTTTGAGGCTGACCCGCTCCCGGAGAACATGAGAAAGCAGCTACAGTCCCAGTTTGAAAGGCTGGTTGTCCTGGATTACGTCATACGCAATACGGGTAAACTACGCTACTCTTTCTGAAGTCACAGCGCCACACATAGGCAAATAAATTCATTCCAAAATAATTTAATGCTTAGCTAATTTCCTGAAATGTGCTGAATGTAAGAGGCTGTGATGACATAAATAAGACATAAATGGCCTTGTGCCTACGACTATGTCACACTCGTGAACATATCCCACTGTATTCTTCTCATGCTGTTTTGTGCAGACAACCTTACAGTAATACTGTGGGGTGTAAAGTACGATATTTCCTTAATTTCCTTAATTTTTTTATTCTTCTCTAGACAGAGGAAACGATAACTGGTTAATTGAGTACGAGAACCCAGAAGACAGTGATGCCACAGAAAAGGTGAGCTGCATTCAACAAATCAGAGCTCAGCTTGCAGTTTGCCATGTAATAGCTGAGGTACAGTTAAACTGGTATTAAACTGGTCAACAGCTGCAGAACTCTGTTAGATTGAGTTCTTACCCTCTCTAGTCTGCATATTTGATTTGAGTGCATGTTGCTGACCTTCAGTAAAAGAAAGTTGTTTTTTTTTGTTTTTTTTTCTTTCTTCTCTCCTTCCTTTCTTCCATTATCTAGGATTCTGAGAGCGCCTCCACAAAGGACTCTGCTATCAAGATAGCAGCTATAGACAATGGCCTGGCCTTCCCATTCAAACACCCAGATGAATGGCGAGCATGTAAGTACATGAAAACAGAAATTCCAATTATTTCTGCAAAAGTACAGTACATGTTGCTCCAACTGTATACTGAACTTACTTAACAGTGTTTAGTTTGCATTGCATTCAACTGTTGTGGTTAACACGTGGTAAAAAAATATGTGTAATATGTGGTTAATATGTGTAAAAAACAAGCTGATTTATCAGGCTGAAACAGGAAAAAAATATATACTGCTCAAAAAAATAAAGGGAACACAAAAATAAGACTTCCTAGATCTGAATGGATGAAATATTTTCATTAAATACTTTGTTCTTCACTTAGTTGAATGTGCTGGCAACAAAATCACACAAAAATTATCAATGGAAATCAAATTTATCAACCCACGGAGGTCTGGATTTGGAGTCACACTCAATATTAAGAAAAAGCAATACATGTTTGAATCTTTTTGCCTCTTTTTACCTTCATGGCTGCTTTGTTCACTATGGTCATCTTTAAAAGCCGCTTCATGAGATCCTCATCAACATGAATGAATGATAAGAAAGTGTTCAGCATAAACCTTCAGGACCGTTTGAAACCTTCCATGTTGTCTAACTTAAGGTGGTCCAGAGAAGCCAAGAGTGTGAAATGCTGCTATTATAGCAAGAGCTCCCTGCTTCGGAGAGACCCTCAAATGTTCAACGTTTTTGTTTGTTACGTAACCTCAGATGTGTTATTTTAGACTCATAATTGAGTAGGTGCATCCAGGCTTTTCACTGGTAGTGTACATGCAAAATGAGACTGGCCACAGTTTCACAGCCCAAATCTAACTGTTGCCTTGCAACCTGTGTTTTCAGACCCCTTCCACTGGGCGTGGCTGCCTCAGGCCAAAGTGCCCTTCGCACAGGAGACCAGAGATCTGGTTCTCTCCCGACTCTCAGACATGAATTTTGTTCAGGACCTCTGTGAGGACCTGTACGAGATGTTTAAGGTAGAGGCAGTGCTCCCAAAAAAAATTCACTCGAGTGTTTTGCACAATCACTAAAGCTCGGTTTCTAATAAGTGCATCTTTTTATTTTCTTTTTAACCCCCAGACTGATAAGGGGTTTGACAAAACCATGTTTGAGAAACAGATGTCGGTCATGAGGGGACAGGTAAGGCTTCTCCAAAAGTCCTTTTGTTTTATTTATTATTGGTTTTTCACCAGAAATCACCACGGTGGGCTCGAAGCATCGCTGCTCTGTTAATTATAAGAACTTTTCCCCTCCTCTGCGGTAGATACTCAACCTGACTCAGGCCCTGAAGGACGGAAAGAGCCCCATCCAGCTGGTGCGGATGCCCCGTGTGGTGGTGGAGCGTAGCCGCGGTGGAGGAGGCCAGGGTCGGGTGGTGCAGCTGAGCAACGCCTTCACCCAAACCATTCACTGCAAGAGACCGTTCTTCACGTCTTGGTAGATCGTTTGTCACGTCCTTTGAGAGTCACCATTCCTTTTGTGGCAGGTCCTGAGGACCGTAAACCACCCCCGTAGGCTCTGTGTAACCCTCATGAGAACTATGCTGAGGATATGGAGGCTTCTTCTGTTGATCACTTCACTAGGTGACCTGGGGGTTAGGCAGTGTCTGTGATTGGACTGGCAGTGTGATTTAGGTGTTATGAAGGTGCTGAGAGGAGTTACATGTTGTGACAACAGGAGGGGAAAGTGCAAATTCTACAGAGACTTGCTTACCTTTGTGAGAAATCTGGGTCCATTTTTTTTTTTTCCCTCTCTCTTCTGCCTCTGCATAGCACTGTTACCGCTTAGCAGCAGCAATTTCGGGGGCTCAAAGGGAACTTTAATTTTTTTGCAGGGGGGGGGGTGATAAAGGACATAATCCTCAACCATGTTACTCAAATTCTTAGCTGCCAAATATTTTTTTTTTTTTCTTTCTTTTCTTTTTTTCTTTTTTTAGATGAATGGTGGTTAAGAGTTAATTAAAACTTGAATTAAATAAAAGGTGTTGCTTGAATGTACCTGCAAGTTTACATTTTTGACTACAGTTCAGACATTTCACTGCACTGGAGCACAGCTGATTTATGGTGTTTTCTTACAATGAATGTATTTGTCTATTGAAGCGTATTTGAATACAGGCAACAGTGTGCGAGCTGGTGAGAAGGGTGGGTGACTCCTGCTGTAAAATGAGCTCAATGAGATAAAAAAAATATCAACCAACTCTGCTGATTAGTTACCAGGTGTTTCTTATGAACTTGCATATGCATCTTGGATTTTTTTAAAAGTTGATAATCAATAATTAAAAGTAGAAATGTATATTTGATGTCATGTAATAAAATAAAATTTGGGTTGGATTAAACTTGCGTTCTTGAATTGTCTTATAAACAGTTTTTGTAAGTAATGCACAACATTTTCTCCTCACATGAGTGTCCTTGACATTTTCAAGGCACGAGATTAATTGTATTAGAGTAATTGATCTACATATGACTTTTATAATGCTGGTATAGAAATTTTTACAATCGAGGATAATCCTGCAGATGAGGGGATCAGAGGTTTCACATACTACAGTCTTGGGCAGTGGTCAACATGATCATTGTTTTGTTGTGTCTCGGCGTGCCTCATGACCAAAGCGCCTCGTGATACTCATACACATGAAACAATGTCTGCAATGTGTGCAGGAGAGGAAAGCTCAGTTCAGTGCAGTTCTGCCCTCTCTTGGTCAAAAGTCCAAAGAGCCAAAAACTAAGAACTGAACTTGAATCATGATTGGATTCCTGTAACTCCCTTCTAGCCGGTCTAGCTATAGGGACTGTCCCTATCTCTACTGATTGATTAAATAACAAATATGTGAATTTGCAGATGGTTTGCAGTGGCTCTAAACCATATAAACGGGTACTTTTAGCACTAATTTTGTTAATAAACAAATAGAATAGGTGTGATGCCACCAGATGGAGTTGCGCCATAGGTCTTGGTTGAAAGAGGCATCTGTCAACAGGGAGAGAGGGAGGTCCAGGAAGAAAAGAGGCAACTGAGAGTTCACAGACGCTCAAAATATAGACACATTGTCCAAAACTCTCCAATATAACTTTATTTATAAGCGCGCTCTCGTTACTGTTGGATTTGCGCCGCACGCTTTTGAAGCGAAGACGAAGCGTAAACGTCCCCGATCTGCCGGCGCCAGGGTGCGCGCAAGGTGCGCGGACGCGCGCAAGAGACGAGGCGCGCACCCCGGGGCGCAGAACGGTCCGTGCGCCCCTGGCGGCAGGGGAGAGAACAGCACCACCTGCTACCGACAACTAGCTACAAGCACAGATGCAGTCGGGCATTCTGTGTGCATCGATTCAGAATAAAGGCCTCAAAGTGGAAGCTGCTGACTTGATATTAAATAAGAATAGTTGTCATTCTGTTTTCGTCATGACTATATTTCTTATGCGAGCTGTGTGTTTTCCCCGTGCTTTGAAGCATGTACCTTTAGGAGTTCAGAGAAGTGGCTGCATTTATTACAGCTTGCTCTCCATTAAGTGAAAAGTGAAAGTGAAGATTGTCATTGTGAAAAGCTGCAGCACAGAACACGGTGACACAACGAAACGTGTCCTCTGCTTTTAACCATCACCCTTGGTGAGCAGTGGGCAGCCATGACAGGCGCCCGGGGGGAGCAGTGTGAGGGGACAGTGTTCAGTGGCACCTCAGTGGCACCTTGGCAGACCGGGATTCAAACCGGCAACCTTCTGATTATGGGGCCGCTTCCATAACCACTAGGCCACCACTGCACCATACTTTGAAGGAATTTCATTTAGAAAATGTAATGGGCTTGATTAGGACTCATTATACACAGGAACAGTAGAACAGTTATAGACCACTTTACCGCACCCTCTGTGTATTATTTTTTTTTTTTATGAAAGCCACACATGATGATGAACCATCACAGAGACGTGTATACAGGGTCAGGAAGTTAAAGTTCTTCCTTCTCTGTAATTGAGGGAAAGGGTATGACCCAGTAGGAAATTAAATGTCGAAAGGAAACAATCTGGTGGTCTTACTGCAGTTGGCTTTGATGCGGGCTCGGCCTCCGGGCTACTGCTGCACTGCCTGCATTTAAACGGGTCCATGTTTGGGGCAAAGCCAGGATTCCTTCAGCTTCCTTCAGTAAGGCCAGGATTCCTTCAGCTTCCTTCAATCCTTAGATATCTGGACTGTGTTTAATCCGTCACCCCAATGACTGATCTGGAATCAGCTCTTCCAACCAATTATTTCCCATAACAATCCTCAGCCTCCCTCAGAATGTCACTACAACTAAGATGTGGTGGCCTCCATAAGTTGTGTGCTTCTGAACTTGAAACCAAGGTGTTTAGACCGCAAACAGCATTTTTCAGAGTGGGATTCGTGAATTGAGATAAATTACTTTGAAGTCAGTGGGGCAAATGTTCTATTAGAGAAAAAGGTGGGACAGTATAGAGATAACAAAAGACACAGACTTTGCACTCCAATGAATCAAGTTGGCTTAACCAGAGGAAGATTGTTAAGGAAGAAGCACAAGTGTACGGAAATGCTTGTGAACCCTTGGTGGCCTGGTCTAAATGTCTTCCCAATCTTCTATTGAACATGCATCACATACCTGGCATATGCTCACACACAGTCTTTATATTTATTCTATATTGCTGCTTCTAAATAAACCATTACTACTAATAATAAATACAACAATACTTTAATGCATGCTGTAAAGTGAAATATTCCAGAAGCTCTCCAAAGCACATTTAAAAATTTTGTCCCACATCTTCATTTGAACATCCATCCATAAAATAATATCAAATCAATTTAGTTTATTGGGATAATCTCTTGGGATCAGAGTGGGGAAATACTGAAGGACCTGAAAGTGTCACGGACTCTGGAATTGTATCCAAGATTGAGTTTATGGGTCTACCATGAGAAATATAATGAAGAACAGTGCTATCACTAGAAAACCCCAAACCACTGCTTTGCAAAAATAAATTCCAGGGCAGAATATTCTGAAAAAAATATAGATGCAATATGCAGTGTATCAACAGATTGGGCAGAATAGTAGTTTACAGTCAAACACTGACATTCAATCACCGGCTGGGATGTGCAGTGAATTTGGAGACCCACCTCCATGGGTTTTAACCAATTTCTGGACATTTTGTTAGTCACCCTCATTGCAAGACACAAACCAAGCATGAAGTCAAAGGAATTGTCTGTAGACCTCCAAGACAGGAGATGACCGGCCTCCTAAACTGAGCGATTGGAAAGAAGGACATTAGTGGTCGGGCAGTAGTAGCCTAGTGGATAAGGAAATGGACTCATAACCTGAATGTTGCCAGTTCGACTCCTGAGCCACCATGGTGCATCTGAGGTGCCACTGAGCAAAGCGCCGTCCCCACACACTGCTCCCTGGGCGCCTGTCATGGCTGCCCACTGCTCACCAAGGGTGATGGTTAAAAGCAGAGGACACATTTCATTGTGTCACCGTGTCCTGTGCTTCACAATGACAATCTCTTACTCACATTAACAAGATTTGACTGAGAAAGCATGCATGTATCTGGGCTTGTGAGAAATGACTGTTACCATGTGACATCTTACGAAGTAAACCAATCACTGTCTTTGTTCTGCTTTCATGCATTTCCACCAGTGCTCTGATTCTGCATGATGGAACATGATTAGTGTATTCCAGCAATTACATTTTAGTAATGCTGCTTACAAAATCTCGTTGTACTATAGCACTAATTTTGACTGTGCATAGACAATAAAGTATTTAATATGTAAAGTGTTAAAGCTGCAGATTGGTTTATGTTTGAAATTATGGACGTGGGTCACATACTAATAAAGACGTTTTTTTAATTATATACTAATGATTTGTTAATGCACCATCAGTGAATTTCATGGTGACCCTATTAGTCTTTCCTTGTTTGTCCCTTTGTTTTGTTTTTATTTATTTTTGCTGGTTTCCCCTATTTGTGAATTTGCATTTGCCTTCATTTTGATTTGCCCGAAGCCTTAATAGATTTGCTTTTCCCCCGACCTGATTTTTTATCCTTTGCGTGAAAGATTGTTTTACTTTACTTTCCTTGTTTTCTTTGGGTTTGGGTTTTTTTTTTATGTACGTTGGTGTTTCGGGGTGCATACGTGTATACACATCTGGCTGTGATTTGTCCTGAGGCTATGAGAATGATGGAGATTTACGTTTGTGGTGTCTCTGTTTTTGTAGTGATTTTTAGGGGAACTTTCAGGACATTTTATGTGTTTATTTGAGATTTTTCCTCTAGTTTGAGTGTTGTTGAAGTTTGCTGTGTATCAGAATCAGGCCTCTGCTTCCTGTTTGCAAGTGCTTGTGTGCCTTTGAGGGTGCATGATCGGGTCCCTAGGCCGCATTAGAATTTTTTGGAGTTTTGTTTGGAGTCCCTCAGTGAACACACCCCGAAACAAGCGAGCTGCACACAGCAGGAGTCATAATCAGAGGAGCCTGTAGCATAACGTCATGTACGTTCCGGTGTTTCGTTTTTTGTGCTCGTGGAACTTTTCTTCTACCACGGTCTCGCTCATTTTCTGCATGTACCCCTGCTTATCTCTGAACCAACAATCAGAAGAGATACGTGCGTTCCTCCCACATAGAAGACACGTGGGGTTTTGTTCTGGTGTGCCAGCCATTTTGTGCCATCTGCTGCTGTAATTTTACAGTTTCTCTAGCGGCTATTTCAATTGCACAAGACAATGACAACACTTTCTGTTAAAAGTACCTTTTGTATTGTCTCATTGTGCAAACCATATAGGAGACTGTCTCTTAGAGCGTCACTTAGATTTGAACCAAAATCACAATGTTCAGCCATTCTCCTTGACTCCTCATTTTCAGCTAATTTTCGTTTATGGAACCAAGTGGTCTAAGGTTCAGGTGATTCTGTAGCACGTCCACAATTTCCTGATAGGATTTCTCAGCTGGCTTAGCAGGAGCTAGCAGGCTATGAAGCAAATTATAGGTTTTAGCTCCCATAATCCCATAAAACAGCTGCCTTTTCCCCAATGTTAATATCATTAGCCAGGCAGTACTGCTTGATGTTCCGCATACGTCATCTTCGGCAGTGCAATCGAAACTCTCCATCCGTCCAATCATGCCCGCCATCTCTGTTTTCCCTTCCGTTAGATGGTCTATTCAGAGCGGAGACTTCACTGGCGAAATCTAACACTTACACACGCACATGCGTACACATTGCACAAACAATACAAAAATGTATAAATACATTATAATTTTTCTTAGTCTAGCACCTAACAATCTCCGAGCATGCTCTTCATTGACAAGTCTAAGCCTTATCTAAGCCTCTTAGTTTGTAAACTCAATATTCTATAGAAATCGAACGAGAATTGCTGGTGTCTTCCTCTTGTAAGTCGCTTTGGATAAAAGCATCTGCTAAATAAAGTAAAGTAAAGTAAAGTAAAGAAATCTCATCGCCACTTGTGTATGTTGCCTTTACACACACATTCAACCGTGGTGAACAGACAACAGGAACTTGACTCCATTTACTTTAAATACACTCTCTATTGTACTCTCTATTTAAATACACTCTCAGAAACAAACAGGATGCTTTGTCAGTGTTTATCAGAAAAAAATTCTATTAACCCACTGGTTCTTCAGAGTCTTGTGTGACCTTTCCCTTTATGATGACATAAGGGGAAATTCCATCTGAATGCTCTCTGAATGGTGAACCAGAATGGCCAAAGTACTCTTTATACATATCACCATTTCTAGCCACCACAAGACCATAGACATTTTAGGGGAACTCGTATTAATGTTAGATAATCTAAAGTTAAAATTTCAAAACAGGAGACATTTAAGATAAAATACATTAACGTTGTATTTTAGAAGAGCATCTGGTGTCTGCTGAGAAAAATGTAGTTGACAACCCACACGTTCAAGAGTCTTAAATTTGATGAAATTGGCCTTAAAAAGATATTTTAAAGTCTAAAATATGGCTTCCTTCAACCTGCAGACATGTTTTGCTGCTTTTTTTTTTTTGTTAATTTTTTCTTCTTTCAATGCTGTACTATTCACAACATGAATAATATATAACAATAATAAGTGCATTAATACTTTTTTCAGAGGAAAAACAATCTTTATTCATAATTTCATAATGATATTAAATTGTCAGTATTACAGAGGAAAAGTTTGATTACAGGGTGTGTCTCAATTCAGGACCAGATCCTTCAGAGAACACAGTTTATGTAGGTCCGGCAGTAGACAGCCTTGCCTACTGGTTATTACAGTGCCCAAAGGCTATAACATTTGCATCACAAAATACAGACCTTTCAAATTATAAAGAATTTAATCAAACATGACATAATTATTCATTTGCATTGTGACAACAGTAGTGTTTGGCGAAAAAACATCCAGGATAGGTTGAGCCACAAAGGATTCATCTGATTCATCACCTTCCTGCACCAACAACATAAGACTACATTTGTGTAGTGCCCTTCGAATCAGGACAACCGCGCCAGGCTGCCTTGAAACCCCTTTAAATGGGTTTAATGCCTGTAGTTGTGCAGCCTAGCACATTAACAAGTTTGTTCTTTTTAGGATGGTGACTGCACTTCTGATCGCGACTTTCCATGATCTGCTGTTTGTTCTTGAGGGTACGCTGTTTACTTCTTGGAAAGAACATGATGTTTTTGGTATATTTCTGACATAGTGACTTCAGACCAGCATTATTTCTTCCTTTGGGTGTTTCCTACTGATGTCACTAATCTCCAACTCAACTCCATTATATTTAGGGAACAACTTCACGCTTCTACGTCACATGCAACACCTACATTGCTGCTTGTATGACCGATGAGATCTTTTCTATCTGCTGAACAGCATCCTTTTGACTAATGAAGTATAAACTTTGATTAACCACATTTCAACTCCGACATTGATGCTTTGGGGGAGAGCGAGCAGTGCGATGAGATTCTAGACCAAGGACTAGACACTTCAAAGGCCCATGTAGAATGCTCTGTAGCTGCCAAGGCACATTCTCATAGCATGACTCCAGTTTATCTTGGAACAAGTTGAGCCAAGAGTTCAAAGTTGCAATGAGAATATTTGGCTTAAATACATTATATTCAGATTCTTATAAAAAAATCTACATTCCATAAACGTGTACTATTTATAATCGACTACCCTGCTGTATGTGTTGTGTGACGTTAACAGAGCACCGTGGTAAATGGCTCCATCTAGTGTTACAGGACTAGAGTTTGGTATTATGAAAATTCTTTCAACCTGACATTAATATTAATTTACTTTCCTTAATAAATATAGGTGTAAAGACATTTTTAAAAACAATTCAACAACAGAATTCATCTGTAGACCTATGCACGCAGAACCTTGAACCCACACAGCTTCCAGATTCAGAATGGACAAGAGAAAAAGTGTCCAAATGAAAGTTTGGTTCATATGGTACATTAAGGTGGTTATTACTGTAGTGAAGAATATAGAAGGGTTAAAAGCAAAACGTTGTAAATCTCATATTTTGTGAACTGTGGCATGACAAATGCTCAAATTCATCAGAAAGGTCTGTGACTTCAGCACAATCACACACACAAAACAACTGCTGGTGACTCATGAAGACTCCAGCAATTACAGGTCTACACCCCAGGCTGTAATTGCTGCCAAAAGTGCATCGACTGTGAATACGCAGTGAATACTTTCCACATCCACTCCTGATAAATGTGCGTAAAAAATGAATTATGTGCACACACACACATCTGAACACTGGTGAATGGGGTGATGCCCAGAGACGCCCAAAAACCGGCAGGCGTCATTGAGTATCTTTTCAAAATGCGGTCCGGTAGACAGAGTGTACCGCAGGAGTGGTGTGGGCGAGCGCTGTTTGTGCAGCTTTGAGGAATTTTGGAATATCCTGTTGAATGCCAGAGACAAGGGAACGCCTTAAGATACTTTGAACTGAAAACAGCTGAGAGGGGAGAATTAAATTGTACTCAGTGCAGTGTGAATAGCCAATATGAACTATTTCATGTGGATGCCAAATACGTTGTGTTTCAGGATCAGTGTCAATGAAAGGTCGTCTCTGCATTTACAGGTTTGAAGGTTTCTCCTGAGGCCATCATTCAGATGGTATCTTGGCTGAAATCATCATAATAATGATTGTATTCAATATGAATGCAGTGAACGGTTTTATAAAAAATGAAGACAAAAGACTGTAAGCTAGTAGTTTAAACTGATCTTCATTACACTGAGGACACAATTCCCCCTAACAGTCTAAAGACACTTACATTTATATATAGGGTGGTAGTAGCCTAGTGGGTAACACACTCGCCTATGAACCAGAAGACCCAGGTTCAAATCCCACTTACTACCATTGTGTCCCTGAGCAAGACACTTAATTAAAGTGAAGTGATTGTCACATGTGATACATGCACACAGTGAAATTTGTCCTCTGCATTTAACCCATCACCCTGAGTGAGTAGTGGGCGGCCATGACAGGCGCCCGGGGAGCAGTGTGTGGGGACGGTGCTTTGCTCAGTGGCACCTCAGTGGCACCTTGGCGGGTTGGGATTCACTCTGGATAAGGGCGATAAATGCTGTAAATGTAAATGATGTAAATGTACATTTCGCAGAACTAGTGATTTGTAAATGTGTTTGCTGGTGTAAAACTGTGGAGAATTACAATTAAAAAAAAAAAACTCTCTCTCTACACAGCACTGTACTCAAAACCACTCCAACCTGATGTTACCTGGCATGAAAGAGGCATGGCACAATAGAGGTTTAAAGAATGATCAGTTTCTAATTTATTAACACCAGTAAATTATTATTGCAGTTATATGTAAATATTGTGTGTAAAAAAGGTACCAATGTTACAGAGAAAACCAAAATGAAAGACAGGAGGAAAAGACAGAGAAAAGACAGAAAAGCCTGAACCAAGCTTCAGAGACATCACCTGATCCAGGAGAAAAATGGGTAGAGAGAAAAGACTCAGAGACTGATGGGAAGATTCCCCTCAGTTCCCGATGGAAAAAGAGAATGAAAAGGTCCAGAGACCACAAGTGAACATTATTTTATACATTTGTCACAGACCAATCAGAATTAGTTGTTTCTGTCTTGTCACGCCCCCGGTGTCTCCCGTCTGTGGCAGACAAATGCGGGGCGGGGGATCTCAAAACACATGGCTGGCATTTCACACCTCTTGCCATTTGGAAAATGGAGGTGTTGAACCTCTACGCAAAACAAAGGTGCAGAAACGTCATGGCCCTACGACGTCCCATCTTACACGGGGATGGATTTTTGACCTGACAGTGAAGCCCATGTTGTGTGTGTAGGTGTGTGCGCAAGGAATGATATGACTCTTCTCTCCAGTTACATATACACTTATGCAACTAATCAGGGTGGTAGTAGCCTAGTGGGTAACACACTCGCCTATGAACCAGAAGACCCAGGTTCAAACCCCACTTACTACCATTGTGTCCCTGAGCAAGACACTTAACCCTAAATTGCTCCTGGGAGACTGTCCCTGATTGTAAGTAATCCCTTACTGATTGTAAGTCGCTCTGGATAAGGGCGTCTGATAAATACCGTAAATGTAAATGTAAAAATGTAAATGTAGAACCAGTGCGTGTGTGTGTGTGTGTAAGTTTGATGGGCATTTTAAGTGCTACTTCTGCTGTCAGTGCTTTCTTGTGTAATGCTCTATAGGTCAGAGGAGTGAATCTTCTCTGCCTCGGGGTTCTCAGTGCTGCTACAAAGACATTTTCTGCATTAAAGCATGGCAATAAAACACAATTACACATGATTTACCAAAGGATTGTGAGCACATATCCAGCCAATCAGAAGGGACTGTAAAGACGACACTGACACCAGTTGTCTGAACATCACTGATGACCTTTACAGACTTCAAACAGAACACACAGAGACCGAGTCTTCACAGAGTCTTCAACATTCTTCTAAGGATAATGCGGTCACCTTCTCATTCTTAAACAACTATGATGGAATACACATGCTATGGGTTTGGAGAGAATCATGTAAATAAAGTCATTGAAGGAAATCATAGAAGCCTGGAAGAGAGGTAGATAACAGTCATCTCAGCAGATGCGGATGCGGTTGTAGAACAGCACTGAATGGATGAGAAAGCTCAAAGACAATATTATAGCCCAATGGAAAATGGTCATGTGGACAATTTGGGGTGAAAGGGGCTCCCATCACGCATAGTCCCAGCTGATGAGGGGTTGCTCCGGCTGAACTGAGTTAGGAATCTTTGTGATGTCCTGGAGAAACCACTTTTACTCAGACACAGATGGCCATAACCCTATAATTACAATACATTGTTGTGATATTGTTAGCGAAACACACAACCTGCTTTTAACCATCATGACAGGTGCCCGGGGGGAGCAGTGTGTGGTGACGGTGCTCAGAGAAATAAAGGGACACACAGGGTACAATGTTAAACCTGTTCCTTTCAGTTGATTGTACCTAAAACGTACAGGACAGATCCTTTGGGATATCACGTTGTACCTTTAAAGGTACATGATTTGGGAAATTCCATATTTATAACCATGAACCCGCAGCACATGGAAATGATCCCAACAAAACAGCCAACAAAAATGCTTGTAAATTGGTAGGTTTAATAAATAGTGATAGCATGGCTAGAGGATTTTTCAAAAGTGGCTGATGTTCAAGCTACACATCCACGATGTGTAGAATTTCAGTGGGATTTTTGTGTGTAAAATAAACAGAGTTACTTTGCCAGCTTCAGTTCGACGTTTAAAATGCGCCATGAAATTGTGGAATGCAACCTATGACACTTGAATGAAAAATGCACCTCTGGACATTTTAAGGGGCGGGAACTGCAGTGTCCGGCGCCCAGACACGGATTCACGGCCGAAGGCAAGTATTCCCAAACCCTCTATTTTCCCAAGATTCACCACGAGCGCGTGACTGAAATGAACATGTAGGTAACATAAATAAAATATCTCATAAAAAAAGTCTGAGGGACAGTTAAGGACGAGTGGACAGGCGCAACTGTAACCTGATCCCACCTCTCTCTCTCTCTCTCTGCCCCCTCTCCCCCCTTCCCTCTCTCTCCCTCTCTGTCTCTGCCCCTCTCTCTCCCTCCCTCTCCTCTCTCCCTCTCTCTGTCTCTGCCCTCTCTCCCTCTCCTCTCTCCTCTCTCTCTCTGCCCCCCTCTCTCCCTCCCTCTCCGTTCTCTCTCACCCTCTTTGCCTCTGCCACCCTCTCTCTCTCCCTCCCTCTCCTCTCTCTCTCTCCCTCCCTCTCTCTCTCTCTCCTTCCCTCTCTCCCTCCCCCCCCTCTCTCTCTCCTTCCCTCTCTCCCTCCCCCCTCTCTCTCTCCCTCCCTGTCTCTGCCCCTCTCTCTCCCTCCCTCTCCTCTCTCTCTCTCTCTCTCTCTCTCCCTCCCTCTCTCTCTCTCTCTCTCTCTCTCTCCCTCCCTCTCTCTCTCTCTCCTTCCCTCCCTCCCCCCCTCTCTCTCTCCCTCCCTCTCCTCCCTCCCTCTCTCTCTCTCCCTCTCTCTCTCTCCTTCCCTCTCTCCCTCCCCCCTCTCTCTCCCCCACTCCCTCCCTCTCTCTCTCCGTGAGGTGGCTCGAACCTCCGGCCACACCGCTGCGATGCGTCCCGCTCTGCTCTGTTTCTGCGTCCTGTCCGCCTGCGCCGCCGCGCCGCCGCGCTGCGAACCTGGAGACGAGGCTTTAGGTGACGTATGCGCTTCAACGCAGAGGCGTTTCACTTCTCGTCCTCCCACGAATGATGAAACGGTTTCAGCGTTTTTCAGAGTTCGGAGGCTCAGTTCTTTTCAGCTCAGTTAAAGTCGCAAACCGACCCAACCCAGCAAGCCCAGGATGATAATTAGAGCCGAGGTGGCCTGTATTTACAGCATGGAAAGCCCCACTTTGCTTCCATCTTAGTGCTGAGCTGCTCTCTGCGTTGTGACCCTGTCCTGTGTCTGTAATTTGCTGTTTGGTTTGCAGGGCGATGCTCCATCCCAACAGAAGAAAAACGTAAGACCATACTTTCCACGTTCATTTCATTATGAAGCCATGCTACCAGCAAACAGGTCGTGCTTGATTGTGAGACAGTGGTTTGTTTGGCTGTCGTTTGGCATCTCTGCTAAGAGTGTTTCCGTGTTGAGACGTATTTGGTGTAGGCGATCTCAACTGTTACGAAGTGCATTAAAATGACAGCCACAAGGACTAAGTACTTCTTACGGGTGGTAGTAGCCTAGTGGGTGACACACTCGTCTATGGACCAGAAGACCCAGGTTCAAATCCCACTTAAATCTCACACTGTGTCCCTGAGCAAGACACTTACATCCAGTAGTTACAGGGACAGCCACCCCTGGAGACACTGGGTCTTGTGTCTTGTTCAGGGACACAATGGTAGTAAGTGGGGTTTCATTCTCGGTTTCCCACTACCAGTTGTGTATATACAGTACAGGCCAAAGTTTGGACACACCTTCACATTCAATGTGTTTTCTTTATTTTCATGACCCTTTACATTCTTAGATTCTCACTGAAGGCATCTAAACTATGAATGAACACATGTGGAGTTATGTACTTAACAAAAAAAGGTGAAATAACTGAAAACATGTTTTATATTCTAGCTTCTTTGCTCTGATTACTGCTTTGTACACTCTTGGTATTCTCTCAATGAGCTTCAAGAGGTCGTCACCTGAAATGTGGAATTTTCCAACAGTCTTGAAGGAGTTCCCAGAGGTGTTTAGCCCTTTACCTTCACTCTGCGGTCCAGCTCACCCCAAACCATCTCGACTGGGTTCAGGTCCGGTGACTGTGGAGGTCAGGTCTCCACTTTTTGTTAAGTACATAACTCCACATGTGTTCATTCATAGTTTTGATGCCTTCAGTGAGAATCTACCAACGTAAATGGTCATGAAAATAAAGTAAACACATTGAATGAGAAGGTGTCCAAACTTTTGGCCTGTACTGTATTCATGTGAGTCGTGTCTGGCAACGATTGCGTTCATTTCACGAAATGCATTCGTATCAGCGACTTGCATCGATGTGGCGCTTGGCTACTGCCAGGACATGCCATACAGCCACACCATCTTCCCCAACATCGTGGGCCACCGCAGCCGACAGGAGACCGAGATGGGCGCAGAGTACCTGCTGCTCAGCGTGGTCCACGGCCTGCTGAACGGCGAGTGCTCCCCCGACATCCGCCTGCTGGGCTGCTCCGTCCTGGCCCCACAGTGCCGGGGCGACCGCATTCGGAGGCCCTGCCGGAGCAGCTGCGAGGAGGTGCGCAAGGCCTGCGGCCACGCCTTGGAGGGCATCGACATGGCATGGCCCTTCTTCCTGGACTGCGACCGCTTCTTTGTCAGTGACCAGGAAGGCTGTTATGACCCGCTGGCTGACCTGAAAGGTAACGTGCACCCTGGTTTTAAAGAAAGAAAGAAGAACATTCCAACCGTTTTCCAGACCGCCGGTGAATCAGCATTATTCGCTCGTTCTGCTTCCCCAGCCAGGCAAGAGGTTGCATTTGCCAACTTCTCTGGTGAGCCCTCCACCATCATCCAGTTCATCTACCACACCAATGCCCAGATGGTGAACGTCCTCAAACGGACAGCCGCCAAGTGCTCCGACATCTCCCGTACGTACAGCATCGGCCGCAGTGCCGAGGGCAAAGACCTGCTGGTGATTGAGTTCTCCACAAACCCTGGACACCACGAGCTGCGTGAGTACTTCAAGCGATATGGTGCTTGGGCTTCAGCGACATAGAGTCCTGCTTCTGTCAGCCAGCTTTTGGTGTCACCGACAAAATCATAAAAAACCATTACAAAGCTCTGTTACTCTAGAAAATGTCTAGTCTTACATGTCTTACAATGTAGACGTTCCGTTCCGTTTTCAGTTGTAAAAAGTCCGCTGCACCCCCCTCCAGTAGAAACTCACGAGGCCCTATTTTCAAACTGAGGCTACACGCCCAGCACGTGGCGTTTGGAAGGTCAGGCTTCCTTAGGATTTAAATCTTTTACTTTACTAGGGGTCGCCACAGCGGGCACCTTGACCGCACAGTTCACGGCAAAGGTTTTACGCCGGATGCCCCTCCTGGCGCAACCCTCCCCGTTTACCTGGGCCTGGCACCTTCATGGTCATCTTCAGGATTTACATAAATAGGATAGGATAAAAAATCTGTTTATATTGGTAAATCCTGAGGACAACTTTAATCTTAAACTGTAAAACAAGCTTCACACTTAAAGTAATAAAGTAAAGTAAAGTGAAGAGATTGTCACATGTGATACACAGCAGCACAGCACACAGTGCACACAGTGAAATTTGTCCTCTGCTTTTAACCATCACCCTGAGTGAGCAGTGGGCAGCCGTGACAGGCGCCCGGGGAGCAGTGTGTGGGGACGGTGCTTTGCTCAGTGGCACCTCAGTGGCACCTTGGCGGATCGGGATTCGAACCGTCAACCTTCTGTTTACGGGGCCGCTTCCTTAACCGCTAGGCCACCACTGCCCCGTTACTGTAATAGTGGCCGTTACTTTCGAGTTTGTGCTCAACTTTTAACAATATGAAACAATGAACCTTATCAATATTACAATGTATTTACTGGCTGCTAATTCATGGACATTTGGTAAATGGGATGTTCTTCCGTGGTTACGCACAAGTCTTACGATATATTTTGAAGGTCGAAAGATGACTAAAGTCGGAGCGGCTGAAGAAATGTTATGTTCTGTCCCACAGTGAAGCCGGAGTTCAAGTATGTGGGCAACATGCATGGAAACGAGGTGCTGGGGCGGCAACTGCTCATCTACCTGGCGGAATACCTGTGTTCGGAATATCTGCTGGGAAACGAACGGATCCAGACGCTAATAAACACAACGCGTATCCATATCCTGCCTTCCATGAACCCCGATGGCTACGAGCTGGCCAGTGCTGAGATGGCTGATCGCAGTGATCCCGAACTCGACCAAGATGTAAAGATGAGACGTTTACTGTATTTGACACAGGAGCAAAAAGATATTGTGTCATTAGCTATACTGTACTGTACTGTACTATACTGTACTGTACTGTACTGTACTGTACTACACTGTACTGTACTGTGCTAGTATAGTTTTTAGTCTCTGATTATGATGCTATACCGTGAGATATATTTCAGTGTATAGCACCACCTCTTGTGTTTGTCCTAAATATTTATTTATTGAATTGGTATCAATTATGACGTAATTAAAATAATTGAAGAAACAACATATCACAATATGTTGCTACTAGATGTGAATTAATAACCTGTGAAGATATTCAAATAGATGTGTCAGATATTGATTGTGAGATATTGTCACGCACAAAAAATAATTTCAGCCAATGATACTGGCAAGTTTGAACTGTGGTGTAATACGTGATTAATATGTAAACAGGGTGAACCATGAAATCTGCAAAAAGAGCTGCTTAAAAGCAGAATGTTTTAATTTTTACATCCTTGTGAGGAAATTCATTTTACAACAGCTGACAAAAGAAGAATGAACACAAAACCAGTAATCATTAATACAACTTTTAATGTGTGAAATATTCAGGCTCAGTATTTCAACGGGTGGCTGAATGGCAGACGCAACTCCCAGAACATCGACCTGAACCGCAATTTCCCAGACCTCACCAGCATCGCATACAGCCGCCGCCGATACAGGCAGTTCAGGATTGACCACATTCCAATACCAGATTCTTTCTGGTTCAATAAGGTAGCCGCACTTGAAGAATGTCGGTTTGTCTCCAGAATCCAATCAATAAACCACAATTGTGTTCAGCACACCAAGGCTTCCTAACTTGCAGGTGGCTCCAGAAACGTACGCAGTGATGAAATGGATCAGGTCTATCCCTTTTGTCCTCTCTGCAAGCCTGCATGGTGGAGAACTTCTGGTGTCCTATCCTTTTGACTTTTCTAAACATCCCCATGAGGACAAGATGTTCTCCCCCACGCCTGATGAGCAGGTAAGGCTGAGGTGTTCAGACCAGGGCACCTTCTACTTGCATGCTTATTTAAGGAGCTTTCGTTGGTAGACACAGTTCACCATGGGTACCCTAACTGGTCTGTGGCTGCAAAGTCTCCTTCACTAAGCAACTTTCAGCTGTTTGACCTTCAGAAGCTTGTCAGTCAGAGCAGATGTTATGTCATCACAATATGGACCTTGTGAAGTCATCCAAGGCCTTATTCTTGCCCAACACATCATTTTTAAGGACAAGGACTCTTGCTACTTTATATGAAGGTTCCTCAGGGAAATTCAGTTTATAGCAGCAGTACACCACAATACAATACAAGATATATTAAGAAATAAGAAATATGATCAATAAAAATTATACAGATAATAATAGTAATAATAATATGTTGTGATAAAAGTAATAATTAAATAATTGCTGATCTATGTAGGTTAAAAATGATTTTGCAACGTGCTCCTCCTGTCACATCAGCAGTATGCATTTTCACATTTCTGCACATTAGATTTAATTAGAACAGTCATTTGCAGTACAAAAAGTGGTCCTAGAATCGTCTCACTGACACATCACTTCCCAGATGTTTAAGCTGTTGGCCAGGACCTACGCTGATGCCCATGCCAACATGGCCAGCAACAGCACAGACAGATGCGGTGCTTCGTTCGCTCACAGAGGAGGCATCATTAATGGCGCGGAGTGGTATAGTTTTGCTGGAGGTACGTAGCTCCTCTCTTTCATATACAGACAGATTTATTGAGGTATAATATATATTTTTTTACTTTTTGTAGGTATGGCTGATTTTAATTATTTGCATAGCAACTGTTTCGAGCTCACAGTGGAGTTAGGCTGTGAGAAGTTTCCTCCGGAGGACGAATTGTACCCTGAATGGCTTCGAAATAAAGAAGCTCTTCTTAGTTTCATGGAGGCGGTGAGTCCGATCTGTTCAGCCCTGAGCAGCTAAAACACGTTTCTAGCATGGCAGGATCTATGTCTATACTGTCAGGTCCAAAAATATTGAGACAATTCTAATCTTCTTGGCTCTTTACATGTGCTTTAAATGCATAGTCCGCTTCAATTTTAGGGTATTTACGTCCAATCAGTTGAACAATGTTGGAATTACAACAGTTTGTATATGTGCCTCCCACTTTTTATGGGACTTAAAAATGGCAAATGAAAGGTCTACAGTTCATTTCAAGTGGGCTATTTGCATTTGGCCCAATCGGCTGCTGTCAATTGTCAATATGAGATTCACAGAGCTGTCACTATCAGTGAAGTAAGTAATCTTTAGGATGAAAAATAAAATAAAAAAACAAACATCAGAGAGATTGCAAAAAGGTGTTTCCAATATCATCTGTTTTGAATGCACCGGTGAGCTCGGCCACAGAAAACAGATCCGTTGTGGTGGTGTGTAGAACCAAAAAGATTAGATTTGTGTCGATGTCCCAATAATTACAGAAACCACTGTATTACTATTATATCGCAGGTTCACCAAGGCATTAAGGGAGTAGTAAAAGATGAGTTTGGAAATGGTATCAAAGGAGCTACCATATCAGTCCGAGGAATACGACATGAGGTCACTACAGGTAAGTTCATACAGAATTCATGCGGAGAACACTCACGCTGTTCTTCAAATTGGGAAGGTCACGTTTTGACAGTAATAACTTTTTGTCAGCAGCCATCTCTGTACATCCAGTTAGACACATTAATTAAATTACTTTCAGCTTTTGTAAAAGTCACTGTGTGTACCGAATGAACAATTCAATATAAAGTGAAGCATCACCCCGTCTCTCCACCCTTTCTCTTCTCTTTGCTGCAGCTGAAGATGGTGACTACTGGCGCCTACTAAATCCCGGCGTACATGTCCTCACCGCCACTGCGTCAGGCTACTCCAAAGTCATGAAACGGGTCAACCTGCCACACAACATGGACAAGGCAGGTCGTGTAGATTTTGTCCTTAAGAAGGTGTCTCTGGAGCCAGACGTGGATGATCTCTACATACCCGGCGTGGAAACCTATGAGCGCTTTGACCCATATAACCAGTTTGAGAGCTATAGGGATCGGGAGAACGGGGAGGAGAGGCAGGAGAAGCCCTGGTGGTGGAGCTACTTTACCCAGACAAGTGGCTCTTCTCCTACCTGGCTCCTCAGGAACTTCTAGGGTTTCCTGTGACCTCCTGACACACACTGAGGAGCTGTGTTAGAACAGCTCGGGCTGACTGAGGATCTTAATAAGCAATCACCCTGCACAGTAGGCTAAGCACAGAAGCTGTAATTAGATTGGAGTGAGAAAATGAACACATTTCTATGTTGTGAATATAGTTTTCTTTGTTTTGTTATAATATTATAATTGACCCTCTAATAAGTACATGGTGGTGAGCAAGTAGATTTGTGAGCTCGAGCTCCACCACACTAGATTTTTTGGGATTTTTTCTAAATTCAGGGGCAAATGCTTTCATTTTTTTAAACATTCTGTCCTGATCAAGACTGAGCTTGCCTGTGAGCTGTGGTGGGGCAGTGTGCTACATGCACAGACCTGGGTTATGTCCAATATTATTTCCACATATATTCCAGAAACATTCCTTTCAAAATCTATCTACTGCAGTTATTATCATAGTGAGCACAGGGATTTTTTATATTACCTGTATGTGTTTTCTGTTTTATTAAAGTTATCAGCTTATTAATCAGTAATCAGTAATAAGTCATTTCTAGTGTCACTGAAATTGTCAGTAGATGGCGACAGAGTCCATGTTAAATATATTTTTCAGACATTTTCACATGGATTTGCATATGCTAGCATGAATGTTTTGATATACTAATCTATAATCACACTCTAATATGATTCCAAATATGAATAAATTAGTTTAAATTCAAATGAAATTATCTTTTTTATTTATATAGCATGCGTTGTTTGACTTTATATAGCCAGTAAATTTCTTGTTTTCATTACGCTTTTCATTCCAGTGTTTTATGTGTGGGTTATGTGTCATCTGTGGCCTGCACTGGGGGCACAATCACATCCACTGACAAACTCCTTTTGGTTCCACATCTCTGCAAACCTCCTGAGAGGGTCCAGTGAGAAGTGGCGTGTAAATTAAAGTGGTGGTAGTGGTGCTGACTGCAGAGTCTCATGCTCAGGGACTGGAGTCCATTTACAACATTTAAGGCCTGGTCTTATGTGACTTCAAAAGGCATCTGTATAAAAGTTCCTAGACCCAAACAGGATAGGTATTACCACATGGGTGTTGCTTGTGTATTTATTTAGTCAAATACATACTTTAAATTTAAATACTAGATTTTTTTGCAGTTAAAAAGTCTTCCCAATGTGATCTTAAGAAGTGACTGCATCATTATATATTCTTATATTATCGTATTTTATTTAGCACACACACATATAAATATATATAATGATAATACTCAAACATCAAGTAAACATCACATTAAATATTATATAAAAGGTTATAATAAAGTAATGTATATAACTTTTTTGGAAACTGTTTCCACTATCCGTAATTTCCAGATTCATAATTTACATATGATTAAATAAACAAAACTTTTGTTTAAACATTCAATGACAATTTTTTGTACATATTATTGAACCCAGATTGCAAAATGTAAGTTGATAGAGTCACAGTACTGTACATATATGTGTGTGTGTGTGTGTGTGTTTGCGTGTGTTTGTATGCATAAATGTACTGTTCATGGATTTTTATTATATAACCATTCTGAATATAATCAATCTGAATAAAAGTGAGCGATGGACTATGTTTTTTTCCCCCACAATCTCAGTTCCCAGACAATGGTTCTGTAAGGTGAGATGTTTTAAGTGCTACTCTGGAATGGTTATCTGTCACTTTCAATATAACTGTGTTGCCTTCCTCCACTTTTCAGCACTTTGCATATATAATGCAACTCTAGCCACTTTCAGCCCTCTCCATCTTTCCATCCTCACACATTTTTCTCTCCCTTTCTCCTCCTATTAATATCTACAATAGCCCTGGGATCTGCCTACGTTTCTAACGTTTTACACCCCCCCCCCTCTTTTCTGAGAGGAATAGAACAATATGATGTGCCTCTGAAATAAACCCTTCTCTGTCTTTCTCTTTAATCTTTCATTTAATCTGCCTCTTTTCCCATACTCTGACTGCCTCTGCCTGGCTGGCACTGCCACGGCCCCGCCACCATGGCGTCTCCCCAGGGTGAGGTGTGCTCAATGTGGCAGACATAATTTGTTTGCTTTGCAATTATTTTCCGTCAGTGGAGACAAATTGATTCGTACGGGGGAAAAAGTCACGGCAGAGGAAGCAGGTTTCCTGAAGAGCGCGGGCGCTTCATAAAAGCTGCAGATGCTGAACAGAACATGGAGGAAACTGATTCCAATTTCATTTTTTTTTTATTTCTCAGCAGAATAATTTGGAGCCGAAGACAAACTTTCAGGAAGTCAGGCAGAATTCCATGGCATGTTTAATTTGTGAGATGTCAGTCCTAACTTTTTATGATGCAGAATTATGAATTCATAGTAAAAGCTTTTATTCAACGGAACCTATGTGTGACATAAATAATAATGTCTCGCTCACTGTAAATAAAAAATGACTTCATACTGTGCATTTGCAATTTCATGTACATTAATGTCTTTAACAAATTCTATTCAAAATCTCTTAAATTTGTGCAAATTAAATTAAATTTCACCTATAAAATTCTATGAATACATATGCGATTGTGTTGTTTTTTTTTATATTTATTTCTTGCCTTCAAAGAAATACATTAAGCTTTAAGTAAAAGTGGAGATTTGTTGCAAGTTTACCCCCAAATGCTTAATTACAAAATATCTAAATAGAATAAGTATTAATAAAGATTCCCAATATACTAATACATGTTTTACATACTCACTGACGTGTGTGTGTATGTGTGTGAGAGAGAAAGTCCAAAAAGCTCTGAGCCTAAATCTTGTTCACTCAGCACTGACCCGTCATTCTAGTTCTCTGTCTCTCTCTCTCTCTTTCGCCGTGTCCCATGTAAGCTGAGGGTTCAGAGGTCACCAATTACTTGGGGAGGCTGAGAAAGTTGCAGAGGCCTGCCCACAGCCGCCGGCTTGAATTAGCGTCAGTTGCGTTACAGGTAGGCCTGGGCTCGAGTTCCGGCGCCACGGCCCACCTCGTCCAACGCTTCAGGTCATTTCGAGTCTTCTTCAGGGCAGCAGCAACTCCACCAATCGGGCGAGGCGGCGGCGCTCCGATCGGCCCAGGCTCCAGAAAGTGTCATTGTTTTTCGGGGGAGAGTTTGCCGAGCAAGAGATCCTCCCTGGCCGGAGAACAAATTAACTTTCAGTGGCGAATCAGACGGGCGATTCACGGTGCTCAGCCAGACCGGCATAATTTGCAAGAACAGCACTTGATTTTGTGATAATGGCTTTGTGTCATCTCCAATTCACCCCCGCTGCTCAGCGGCAGCAATTACGGCACTGTACAGAGACGGCCCGTTTCGGCCGCCACCCACTTCTCTTTTGTTGCTTACCACGCCTGGATACGTGCACACACACACACACACACGTGCACAAGTGCACTGTACGTATGCATTTCTATTGTCAAAGTTGAGTCCAGCTCGGGCGAAGCCCCACTTCTGTGGGATTTTCAATGTCACCGACGATTACCATGACGACACCAGGGTCACGGGCCGGTTGAGGGCACCGTGAAATCCAGCTGCTTATTTGAGGAAGTAACTTATGAGGCAGAACACAGACGGGGTCACACATCCCTACACCACAATGGCCGTCAGGAGGGCTTACGAAAATCTCCCTGATTTCTCTCTCATTACGCCGGTATTGTTTTATTTGTTTTTTTTTTTTTTTTGTCTAGAAGCGTGACGATCCGAGGTCACGGCCGCACAAAAGAAGGTACTTAAGCCTCTGACCCCAGAACTAATTTGATGGCTTAAGTCTTTTCACTTCGCAGATCTCTGCGGGCCAGAGTTTGTGTACATTATTCGCTCCTTTTACTCCCTGCTATTTGTTTTGGTTTTTCCCCTTTAAACACTTTCTTTTCTTCTGAACTTTTGGGACTTAAAAAAAAAAGTATTTCAGGAATTTCACTCCAGCTTTTGTTCAAGGGCCTAGAACTGACATCTCCGTGACACTTTCCCAAGTGAAGCTCTTTTTGCTCTTGTTCAACCAAAAACTGATGTGTGTGTGTGTATATGCACTATACTTCAGTATATTTTTTAGGGAATCTCACCAGTATCACAAGATGTAAAATTTCACATCTATTTACAGTACGCTGCCCAAAATCCAGCACTTTTAATTCTTTCTGATGTATCTGAAACACGTTCCCGGTGAGCTGCAGGCAACAGAAAGGCCATCAGCAGCTCGTGTTGCTGCCGGGGTCACAGGCCACGAGCGAATCGCCTTGAGCCGATGCTGCGTCTGTGAAACGTGAAACAGGATCCCGCCATTTGTGAGTAATTATGTTGCTCTTTACGCCTGACACCTTTTAACACCTCCATTCTACAGGTAGATCAGAGGCGGAATATTTAACTTGACTTCTGCACCCTGGACTATTTAAGCAGCGCATTTCATCTGTCGCGCTTTTCCTGATGCGTACGGACTAGACCTTTAACAAAAGCTCTTTGATATCTTTACCTCAGCGCTGTTATTTAAAAAAACTATTAATCCAGCATAATGTAATTTGATTAATACTGGCCCATTAAGAAAAAGTGTTAATTATTTGGATTTGGAAATGGAAATTAAAATATACCTACTACACTGCTATTAGTATTTTTAGTAGTTATTTTCCTGTTCAAATGGGATTGTTTTATAGTCAGGTGAAAGAAATATGACCTATTTGCTCTCTTGTAGGAACAACCGAAAAAAGTTACGTTTTCATAGTTCTTCTAGTTATTATAATTACAAACAAAATGTGTAATTTTGGTAAGATTTTTTTCTTAGACAAATATTCTTTTTTGAAAGGAGGCGTTCA
Organism: Denticeps clupeoides; assembly: GCF_900700375.1. Lineage (NCBI taxonomy): Eukaryota > Metazoa > Chordata > Actinopteri > Clupeiformes > Denticipitidae > Denticeps > Denticeps clupeoides. Next base: position 22,803,089 of record NC_041710.1, on the reverse strand, counting down.
GTAGGGAGCTGAAAAGGGAGAATTAATGGATGAACCCTTTACATGATTTGAACAATGAACGGGTAAATTGACTGGGACAGGAGTGTACGTATTAAATGTACGTTACGTAGCAGTGCATCATGCTATGGCTGTTTCTCATCAGGTTAAAGGTCTTGAAAATTAGAAGGATGGAGGTTCTCTTTTACAAATATTACAAATATCAAATTAGCAACAATGTCTTGGATGAAGCAAATTTATTTAATTTGTAAACTGTACATTTTATACCTTTGAACATAACTAACTAGGACATAACAAAAGCACGTTGTAAGTCGCTCTGGATAAGGGCGTCTGCCAAATGCCGTAAATGTAAATGTAAATGTAAATAACAAAACAACATTTATTGTAACTCAAACATAATTTCCTTTAAGTATTTCCACTACAAGACACTTTTACAATTTGTTACTGGTAACAAATTAATGAAACAAATATTAGGATGAATTACGCAAATACTGTTTGTGAAGACGTGTCACAGCCACACAGCCACTGTGACTTTCCCACTACGGCGCCACACGCTACTCACTCCTTCTCAGGTTATGAAACCAAGTCACACTGGCTGCTTCTGAAGGAATTTTGAATGGGCACTGCATTCATGAAGATTAATTGCCGACACCCCTTGCAGTGTGAGTGGCCAGTGATGTGGATAACTGTGTAGGTTCCCTTTCACAGAACCTCACTTTGCAGCTCCGTAACCGTGGCGAGGAGTGAACGCCGCCCCACATTTGCGGCCTCCAAGTGGTTAACAGCTTAAAACGGCGTCCTCTGAGGCCTCTGCAGCAAGAGCGGCGCAATGCACTACTATCTGGCTAAAACTGTTTTATTTTTATTTATTTCCCTTCGCCGTGCACAATCCTTTTAGCTCCAGCAGTGTGTAGCCAAGTAAATGCAATTCAATTAGATCTTACCCCCAGGCTTATGGTGTTCCTGCATCTTCGCTCACGTCGGGACTATACTTTCCTTTATGCAATCTGCCCAAAGAACTAGTCCATCCATCACCGTACGCACGAACCGTCTTTAAGTGGTCTGGGCTCATAAATAAAAAAAAGATTTAAAAACAAGTATAAAACGCTTACCTTAAAGCATCCGCAACGGTACTTTCCCCTTACTGTTCACGTGACGTCATGTCATCACACACCTAGAATCGCATTTGGTGAAATGTTCACTCGCTACACGTTTAGATGAGACACAAAGGCGTCTTTTCAAGCTAGACGAGAAAGAAAATCTGCCGGTCCTCGGGGATATGTATCGGCGTTAGATGCATTTGATAGCTCCTGGGCAACTCCGGGGGGAAGTCTAGGATGCAGTTAATCTAAGACTGGCTTCTGACTTCTGACTCCCCTCTGCACCCAGTCACGACTCGCGGGCCTTTAAACAATTAGGGCGACTGCGTTTCACTCCCCGGGTTTCAAATTCATCACCATTCGCCTGTTCTATTCATTATTAGAAGCTGTTAATATTGGGCCCTGGAAACACTGCCTCGTGTGCGGACACGGAATGAGAGAGGAAGAGTGATGATGAGGGACCAGGAAAGAGTACCTGCGGTGGAGGGGAGACAATCCTGCCAAAGGCCGTTTTCTGAGGTACATAATCAAGCTACTTAAGCTGTCACGCAGCAGACGTCTGATGCACCGTGGGCAGCCCACAGAGAGAGCGGCGGCGCTCCGGATCTCCTGACAGTGCCCTCGGGCCAGGAGCAGAGGAGCAGTCTGTGGCACGGTGCGGCAAAAATAAAACCGTTTTTGCTCGACTTTCCATATTTCGTAGACAGCGCAGAGGCTATTGTTGGCGCGCGGGACAGGGCCATGCAGAGCGCTACATCGCCGGGGTTGGGGGGCACGGACCTCCAGGGTCGAGGAGGAGCAGATTTAGAAATAATCTCCGAAACTTTGTCGAGGAGGAACGAAGGCCTGACTCGTGGCGACTCGTGGTCACGCAAATTCGCACACCGCTGCCACTCGAAAGGATGAAGGGACAGGCGCCTCCCAAGGACGCATTCGGACAGGACGGCAGCGCGGCAAAAGGCGCACAGCAAGCGGCGTCTCAACCGCCGTCGTGAAATGTCAACAGCGATCTGATGCAATTGCTGCCCTGCTGGCTGCAGCGGGCTGTAACATTTCAGAAGACCTTTTCTTACTCATCACCCCTCCCTCAGTTAACGGTTCAATTCTGATTACTAACATAAGCTATAAATATTCATGAACTATTCTCCCATCATATTCATAACAAATATTATTATTATTATTATTATTATTATATATAGCGCTGTCAAAATGAGTGTGTTTGCGCTTAACACATTCATTGCCACTTAAATGTGTTAATATGCCTACATAACAGTGAGGGAGTTTCAGGGACTGTTCGTATGAAGCTGTACATGCTGCATGCACAATAATACTATTTATCTTCACGTGATGAAAACGTGGATCATGCGCACATTAACAATGAGATGAAGAGATGGAAATGTATGATTTAGAGAGAAGAAAAAGATGAATAAATGTGGATAAAAGTCAAAGCGTTTTCTGCATCTCCAGTAGCAACGGGAGCTTTCTCCCCTCCCCACAGTTCCCAGTTGGGTCCACTTCTACTGAAGAATAGAGCCCAAATCCGCCGCATGTGACCTTAAAGCTCGCATTAGCACGCTAAAGTGATCCTGCCAGCTCAGATGGCAATGGAGCTAATAACCTGGCGATAAAGCCCATACGGTGGGAAGTCACAGCGATGCACTGTGGCAGAGATAACTGCGAGAGATTGGAGCCAGCAGCTTGCCGAGATGAGGCACAGGGACTGAGGCTGTCAGCCCCCATCAGCACACGCTTCCCAGGGTGCCTTTGCACGATAATCCCAACTCTCGCCACTCCATGACCTCATGGGCCTGTCCAGCCGCTTGTTTTTCTTGCCTCTTTTTTTATTCCTGCGGACAACCTTTGGAATGGACAGGGTCGAGGTCATCCTAATTAGGTGGTATTAATTTTATAATACGAATGCAGCATGATGGAAATGTCTGTTGGATTATTCGGGTCTAATGCTATCATATGCTTTATGTGATAATGATCAGATGTTATGACAAAATAAATAATGCGCTCTGCAAAGTCTCTTCCAGAAATGTATAGTATAGTTTTATTCTTATTCCTCAAGGCAAATTCAAAGAGCATCAATGCAAATGGACTGTGGGATGAAAAATGGATCCATTGATTTAGTGATGGCGTTTAATTCAATAATTAAAATATTTCTTAATATTCTGTGGACAGACAAGAAATTTAAAGAAAAGGATGAATAGACATTTCAAAAAGATTTTTCTACATTAAGATAAAAGTGGATGGATGTTTGTCATCAAAATACAATCTTGAATTTGTGACAAGTATTCACAGCGTCTTGGCGTTAAAGACCCTGTGGGTTTTGGTCTTGTGTGCTTCATTGTGTCTGTTCAATGAGGCTCAATGTCCCAGATTTCAACAAGGGCCTGTCAAACCAAAACTGATGCTGGCTGATGGTTGATGATGTAATTTTTGTTATATAATCAGAATTTAAAGATTAGGTCCATATAAAAATTTTACAGAAGTGCAACTCATGTGCAGACATTTGCGCCAGGTCTCCCAGCATCCACAGCTGCTGCTGGTGGGAGTCCAGAGGCACCATCAAACAGCCCGGCCCAACTGTGGGCAGCAGCCAAATAGTTCCTCTGAATTCAAATCCCACTTGTGTTATCCAGGGGTCTTGCGTATCCGTGTTGGAATACGATATTCGGCTGATTTGCATCGGACTTTCAAACAGAGCAAACCGAAACCTAATCAGTGGTTCCCCCCTCAGGTTTTTTTTATTTTTCTCAGATGACTGGCGCTGGTACGCAGGTGTTCAGCTCGCCACACATTAGCTCGCTACCCAACGTGCCACCCAGGCTTTACCCACACTGCATATTTCCAGCGAGAAAGAAGGGAACAGAGCTTTTCCATCTGATTTAACAAATCCAATTTAGCTTTAACCTAAAATAACAGGCAATAATCCAGTAATTGCTCAGGCTATATAAAGTGACTGTTACTGCAATGGTTTGCTAAGCCACTAGTCCTATTCCTTATTTATGTTTTGGTATTTGGCACATGGTGTATATCTGCAGCACATCAGAAACCCATCGTAAGTGGTAATTTTCCTAGAATGCTGGCAAGCACAAGATTAGCACTCAATAAATAAATTATGTTATTTTTAAAAAATCTGAGAGAGAGAAAGAGGAAAATATGCTCATGAATTGAAGAAAAGCAGTCAATCTGAAATTCTCTGCAGCCCAAATTAAATATAAATACATATATGTATGTGTGTGTGTGTGTGTGTGTGTGCCATCGTGATGAAGCTGCCATCTGCGGTGCCATCTTGCTAAACTGGCCTCACTAAGTGCTCCCTGGCTCAGATTCTGCTCCCGGTATGCAGCGGCGGAGCTATAAAATATGTAAAATTAGCTTTTTAAGTGGAACACATTTCTGTGTTCGACTGTGGCGTCCTCCTCCCCGCCCCCAAAAGCTCAGGCATGCATATAATATGCATTTGGTCATCCCCATGGCAACCCAGGATTGGATGAAAAGGTGTAGTCAGTGAAAGTGGATCAGACAGTTATGATTCTTTATTTAGTGAGTTTATTCTGCAGGGTAAGTCATACCAAATGAGCAAAACGAAAAATGTATACCTGGAAGAGCAGTGGAAGAAAAACCAAAACAGCAGAAGGATTCAGAAGATTTTAGCCTTACATGAATTTTTGGACCATAATTAACACCATTTCAAAATCTGATTTATCAGGTATAAATTGTGTTGAGTAACAGTTAACATTGAGAGTCTATTCAGGGAAATTGAGAGTCAACATTGAGAGTCTATTCAGGGAAATTGAGAGTCTACATTGAGAGTCTATTGAATGAAATAGTGATTCATATGAAAAATCCAGCTGGCCGAGAACAGGTTCATTATCAACTCACTTTAAATGTACATGCCCAGCACACGAGAAGGGATTCGGCGCGTCTTCCAGGGAGTAACATCAATACTTAATAAAGCAATGCCTTTAGAGTTTGAATAAAGAAAGTGAACACACACACACGCACACACCCACACACAATATGTTTAACACGTATTTTTATTCTAGAGCCATACTATAAAACATACCATAATAAGCTGCAGCCTCCTCTGTATACACAGCAATGACCCAGACATACCTGCACAGGTCGAATGTGAAGCCCATTGAAATAGTGAAATGACTTGAAACAGGGAGAGTGTGTGAGAGCCAGCGTGATGATGAAAAGAATCTTGTGGTCCTGAATTGCTACTGAGCGCCATTAGATTTTGAGTTACTTTGCTGCTCTTTGCTGGTCTACATTGCTCCATGCAACTGAAAACTGATCTTTTAAAATGTGTACATTAACTGTTATAATATTACTACAACAGAAGCATGACCTCAATGTGCTCAATGTGATGTGTACCATGTTGTGACAATGGTAAAATACTTTGTAATGATCACATGCATACTGTGAATTATTACACTAATGCATTGGGAGGAGCTATTATCTCTTCTTCATGAACGCATGCTGTTCATGCTACACTCCATGCAATCTTCATGCTAAACTCAAGTCTATTCATTTTTTAAACAATCACAAAAACTTGCGCTGGCCCTTCATTTTTGGAACAATAAATTAGCCATATTCACAGTCACCACAACATATGAGGCGAACCCAAGCGCCAATGTGTTTATGATTTAGCATAGTGTGTGCCAGAGGAAAGGAGAGAGAGAGAGAGAGAGAGAGAGAGAGGGAAAAAAGAAATCTGGGGAAAAATGGAGAAGTGTCAGTGATATTCCAGAGCTTTGAAACTTTAACATTGCCCCACATGTTTCTGTTTTCAACAGTTAGGCGTACATAGCCCAGTATGCTTGAATGCTGGGAAAGTTTCCTGGTCATTACTCACCTATTCATTAACCCAATCATTTAACATAGGATCTGGCCTTTGTCCACCTCCTACAAGGCCCCCCGGCTACCCAACTTCCTCCTTCATCTCGGATAGCTTTGAACGTGAAGAGGTGTCCGTTCCGATTGCAAGTTAAGGATCACAGTTGACTTCTTTTTTGTTTTTGTTGTTGTTCATCCCTGCTCCGGATGGAAGAGACGGACTAATGAGTAAAATGAATGCTTCCTTGCCAAAGCTGAATTGACATTGGCCTTTCCCTTCCTGGCCACTCCGTAATCAATCATAACCAATTGCAAATTCATCACCTTGAATCAATTTTCTGTCATTAAGATCAAACAAGAGTGTTTGTGGGAAGTTATTTTTCCCCCCTGGCTAATTTATTTAATGTGGGGCAAATTTACATCAAGCAAGGGCAATGTTTTTTATCAGCCGAGGCTGCAGGTGACACACCGTGACACCGGCTCAATTATTACACCCCTACTTTTAAATAATAATCAACAAAGTCATTCAAATGATGAAAAATATTTGTTTGCAAGAAACTAAAGCCCTGCAGGGACTTCCACTCACTTCCGCTGAGGGCAGAGGGCAAAAAATCTGCTTTGTAAATATTAATAAGTTCTCAATTGTTAATGACAACTCAAAGGAATCCCTGTATTCGTCAGGGCCACAGGCCCTGGAACAATCTCTGCTCCTTCAAAGTGGCCCGCACTCCGGCCAGCAATTAGAAGCTAATAGCCACTGCAGGCGAGAATCTGCACCCCTCAACCTCTCCACTGGGGGTGGTCGGAAGCAGCAGGGGCCACGCAGGAAGTGGTAGCACTTTGAAGGACGAAGTTCACCGGATTGGGAGCTCTCGCTGGGGGCTGACACTTGAGGGGCTGAGGGGAGAGTTGCTGCGCACAGGGGCGCACAGGATCGGCTATAATGAACATTATTGAATAAAGGCATTAATAAATGTGCTATATCAAATAATAGACTGGAAATCTTGGATATTTCAAATGATTTAAACACTAAAACACTTGAAATAAATAAAAAAATATTTAACTTATATTTTCAACAGCGCTTTGTACATTTTTCAATGTAAAAGTTTTGAAAAAATTGGAGGATCAACTTGTACCAGATATAATTATAGAATAATTTTTGCAGAGTCTCTGCTTTTGATTCTCTATTAAAATGTAAACATTGTGTGGAAAGTCTGGCTGTGTCCTTGCTTTGTGCTGAAGTGGTGACATGTGGGGGTAATAGAGAAAGCACTTTCATTACTGCAACTGCAAAACAAATGATTTCATTCCACAAAACAAGTGGGAACAATTCTTGAACCGGATCACTGCTGAACGAGGACTAGGATGACCCCCAGTCTCTGAGATCTGGGGAAACCATTCCTGACTTGTCATGTGACAAACCAGAAAAAGACGGTTTATTGTACAAACAACAGAATGCTTCGCTGTGTTCTCTTCATGCTTCATATTTGCTCTCTGCAGGCTGCAAAACTCACTTTTCCCTTTTGGTTGCAGTGCAGCACTTTATGGGCAAGAGACCACATCTTACCATTTAAAATCTGATAAATCTGGTAAAAAAAAAGATTACAGTAGAACCGGACCAAAACAATAAATCACCCAATAAACTTTGGATATTATTAACAGTAATAATATTATTATTAACAACAATGATTATTATTGTGAGTAGTACCCCCTACAGATTTGATTACACACCGTTCACCTTTCATTTTTGTCAATTGCAAAAATTTTAATGGACACAACCTCTGTACATCTCAGTTACATTTACCGTATGAAGCGAAAAAATCCAGACATTTCATGCCAAAGCAGTGGTGTAAAAGAAAAATTTCGAGTCAGATCAAACGCCTCCAAACCCCCAGGAGAGGTCACACTATAGCGGTGGGCAACGCGAGCCACGGCGCTGGCGTCCAGGCCGGTGTGTCACGCACAATCTGCTCTGCCGCCGCCGCGGCCCGGCGGTGTGAGTTACGGCGGAGGTGTCATTTTAAACTAACTGTGATTAACGCAGGTCTCCGCGCACAAACTCCTGAGGGCTTCTTCAGGCCCAGCGAGCCCTCGCTCGCTCGCTCGCTCGCTCAGATCCCATTTCCCTTTGCCCTCAGCTATGAAGCTGGTTGGGTAGCAGACACTCCGCCAGACGCCCCTCAAATCAGTCACAGATTGGCACGAGGAGCGGCGGAGGAACAGCTCTGGCAGGGCGAGGGCGAGGCGGTGCGCAAACAGGGAATGAAGAACATAATGAATAACATTCGCGCGTCCACACCTAGGCCGTCTAGACTCACCAACCTGCCCCTTGTTGCCCCCCCGCGCCCTGCCCCCACCCCTCCGCAGTCCCAGCACGACCCCAAGCTTTGATCGCGCGCTCAATTTGTAAATGTTACCGCTGACCTTTGTCCTTGTCATTCTTTATTTCTATTTTTCCACAGTTCTTGTCACTTGACTTTCTCTCATGCTCCTTTTTTTTTTGTCTGTTCCACTCCCCAAGCCTGCTGTCCATTCTGTTTCGAAGTGTCGAATTGGAGTGAAGTGTTCCTCTGACTGCTTTAGGAAAGATGGTGGCATTGTGTTTCATATCGGCAGAAGAAGGGTCGTGTCCTGTGATGAAGAAGGTCACACTCCCAACTTGGAAGCAGCAGTGACACTGGATTTTTATATTTGTATATAACAATTCTTTTTTGCATTTTGCTCAAATGTACTAAAAAAAGAAAGATTAAAAAAATAAAAATCCCGCAAAAAGAAGAGGGCCGTTCATTTTGGATGGGGTAATTTTAACTGTCCGGCCTCATCTGTCAAACCTCGTCGGTCTTGTTTTGGTAGATTAATCCAATTTCTCTGGATGTGGATGCTTAGCGTCATGTCTGCTGGCTTGTGCCGATCCTGATCACAAAAGGCCGATAACATGAATAGTGGTGGCGTCTCTCATCACCTCGGATGGGAAAATTCCTGGGTAATTGTCTGGATGGCCCTGCAGCAATTTTTTTTTCCAAGATTGTCCCAGACTTCTTATTTCTGCCTCAATATTATGTACATATGAAATGAGTGGTGTATAAATAGTAGAGAGTTTATAGTTTTTTGCTCTTAAAGTATTGATCAGTGGGATACCAATCTTTATATTATATAATACATCTTGTAAATCTGTCGTCTTCTCATCTGCTTCAGAGTGGTGAAGATGCACTGATGATGTGGTTGGGCCTGTTGGTCCGGCAACTCTCTGTGTTGTTAACAGATTTTAATCATAAAATCAGTCGAAAGCATCTCTGCTCAACTCAGCATCTCTGCTCCACATGTCGGCGGTTCGAGTCGACACAAGGAGGCCTGTCTCTGTGTGATGACAGGAGTCTTAAAGGGGGTTTTGTTGGATGTTATCGCAATCTAACCCCCTTGTCATGCTACTTTGTAGTTAATGACGATGCAATTTCAGTGTCGGATCACCAGACACGAAACCGGACCACAATGTTTCAAAATGATTATGTTAATAAATTGAATAAAAAAATATGAATCCATGTATGTTTTATATATAAATAAACTGTATCATTTCTCACTAGGACTGTGTAGCATCAAATAGAGCATTGATCTTCCCTTTGTAAACTAATTCTTTTAATTTCTTCATGAATAAATAATTAAGAACACATTCACCTCGTAATCCATATGGTCCTTCACCTCCATCCTCATCCAACTCCGGTGCTCTATACATAGCATGGAAGGATTTATCATTTATCACGGCTGTGTGTTAGTGATGTTTTGCGATCAATCATGAAACTGTGCCCCTTTTATAGGAATATCTGTTCTCTCGCTGAGGAATGATGAATTTGCGTTGCAGAGGGGCACACATGAGATCAGTCCATGGAGAAACCCGATCGCATGAAAGAATGCCGACAGCTCTGCATCAGATCCATCCTCTGACAATGTGCAGTGTGTTCTCACACGGATTGCAGTCTCTCTCTCTCTCTCTCTCGCACTCTCTGTGTGTCCATGAGTGATGAAGATATGAATTCATACTCTATCCATACATATTTTATATCATCTGATCTATAACATAAATAGCTCTATAACATAAATAACATCAAAACTGTATTCCATCTGTTAGTAGTATTTGTAAGTATATGTAAGTATAAATATGTGTAGTATATGTAAAAAGAGTACAAACCTAAACAATACAGAAAAATGTTTCTAGGGTAAGTATGTGTATTCCATTATGAGATGAGTTACTAATATTCAGAATAATTCAACATCTTAAATGCTAAAAAATTTGGCATATTGTAAACTGAGATAAAACTGAAACCCTCTCTGTCTTATTCTCTCTCTCTTTTGCACACACACGCCCAGATCATCAAACACAAGACACTAAAGTGTGTTAAGAGACTCCCTCCGCCTCTGTGCCAAGGGGCTTGCACGACACCGACCCATCAATACAGGCATTCAGAGGCATTAATGTGTTTTTCACGTCTGCAATATTGATCAGCAGGAAAGAGGCAGCACGCCGTTCCGAAAGCTTTTACAGCGTTGGGGGCAGAAAACACCTTGTGGGCCCCTTTAGGTGAAACTCAGACAGCAAGTTTTAAATGCCCCCACCCCACACCCCCCGCCACTCACATGTTCCCAATCCCCACAAGTCATGCCTGAACACGCCTAACAAGCAACACTACAACATCCGGACAATTAAGGTAAAGCATCTAATATTTATTCCCTCTCAATCCTCTAAAGTCACAAAGCATCAGCCCTAAGAGCTGAAATGAGCTCCTGTCGTACAGGTAACAGCCCAAGGCCCAAAGCCCGGGAGTAATATAACCGGTCAATATTAATGCCACATTCACTGAATCAGGAGACACTTTATTAGTAACGGCTATTACAGCAGTGCTGCAGCTATAGAATGAACATCGGCCGCTGAAAAGGTGAAATGCAAACTTCCTGCTTCATGGAGCAACATTTTTAAAGGCACCTACACGATCCAGACAATTGCGTTCTCCACTGCACTTGCAGTACAGTCTCAAAGACGTGATGAGCTTACAAGGCTCTTTTACGTTTTGGGCATTTCTAAACCAGAAATAAGTGCGCGGTCAAGTTATCTGAATCGTAAAGAAGAGAAACACGTTTTGTAAAAAAGGATGATCATCATTTTGCCAGTTGAGATGAAGTCTGAACAGACCTTTTACTTTACGCTGTAAACACGGCTTTGTGTGTAACACTGTGCTTAGTGCCAGTTTTTGCACCCGTTACGCCCTTAGTGTTCGATGGTTTCAATTTCTTGGGATGTATCTGTTTTCAACATCTTTTCTGACTTACTCCTTCTGAAGGCTTCTTCCAGTTTTTAAGTTTGGAGGGTGGCGACTGTAAGGGTCTGTCAATTTGACATACTGTAGTTGGGTCTAAATAAGAAATATTTATTGTTGTTTAATTTATATTTTGTAATTGATATTGTTTCATTGTTATTTTCAAGGTCAATATTTTATATGATTGATATTTCATTCTAATTCATTTTGAACAATTCACTTCAATATAATAAAAAATAAATTCAACATGTTTCCAATGTGCATCACTCACATTTTCATTCCACCAGCCCAAATTGCACCTTTGTCCAATACATTTTGCACTGATCATATTGAGGGAGAGTAATTAGCCCTTTAATAAGCAATAATTCATAGCCGCTCTTTGGACTGTCACTCCTTGTGATGTGTTTTGCCAGCATCTTGCTCCAGGCATAGAAAGCTGCCTCATTAAAAGTGCATTAAGCTCTCTCTCTCTCTCTCTCTCTCTCTCTCTCACACACACACACACACACAACTGTGAATTTGGAACTTTTAATTATTTTCCTTCAGACACTAATAGATTAAAGGAATATTCTAGTTTTTCTTAGAGAGTGAGAGAAAAAAAGAAGCAAAATAAATTAAAATATTTCAGTTTCTGATCATTTTTCTAAGTAAACATTCAATATCATGTCATATATGTATTAATTTTACTAAATACACCATTATGTATCAATTAACCGATAAAGGAAATATTTTAACAATATGTAATATAAAAAACATATATTTTTAAATAAAACCTGGGAAAAATGAGCACTAAGGAACCCCATGTTGTGGTACATGACGTGTTGATCAAAAGTGCAATGTCATTTCAATGAAATAGCAACATGCTGCAAAAGTATTTGGTGTGTGTGTGTGTGTGTGTGTGTGTGTGTGTGTGTGTGTGTGTTTGTAGCATTGAGGCTAAAGTATTTTATGGATTTTTTTAATACCATGTCATGAGAGCCTCAGAATTTATTTATGCAAATCTGCTTTTAATATAAGTGTATTTTCATGTAGGGAAAACCATTAAGACACATACTATTAATACACATGCTTATTGGAAGTGTAGTTTTTTGAAGTTGCTTAGTATAAATTAAATCTTAGATCAACTAAAAAACGTAGATTTTTGGGCGGGAAGCTTCTGCACTTTAATTCAATTAGCTTTCGTTCTTCCTTTTAAGCATTTTGCAGATGCCCTCTGCTGAGATTAATGTTTCATTTCCTTCAAATGGTAAATCATGAATAGTTAAAAATGGCCGTATACAACATAAAGGTCAAAGGTACCAGACCACTCAAGCGGTTATACCCTGAGGAGGGAGACTATAGAAATTTCCTATAGAAATGGGGCCTTTTCCACAACTACAGCAGTTCTGGCCACATCTATAGACACCGGATGGAGTAAAGAAACACACAGACGCACACACTGACACATCGACAAACTGGCCAATCCTAATCTCGCTTCTATGTGAGCTGCATGTTTATATGCAAGCTCAAGTTCAAAGTCACACACACAAACACACACATGCAAAGTGTGAGGCACAACTGTGCGGTTTCAGCCGTGTTCCAGTTAACGGTGCTGATGAGAGCAGAGCAGACAAGCGAAAGCAGTAAGGCCCCGACTCATGCAAAATGCAAAAGAAATAGAACTGTATTAAAGCCTTCTGAAGTGAAAGAGAAACACACACACATTCACGCTTGTGTGTATTGCTGCACATATACAATTACAGACAGACACATAAAAATATGCATCCTTATTTTGCTTAATTTAAATACACAGAAAAGTGTACATGAAGCAGTGGTGGCCTAGCGGCTAAGGAAATGGACCCGTAATCGGAAGGTTGCCGGTTCGAATCCCATGCCACTGAGGTGTCACTGAGCAAAGCACCGTCCCCACACACTGCTCCCCGGGCGCCTGCCATGGCTGCCCACTACTCACCAAGGGTGATGGTTAAAAGCAGAGGACATATTTCGTCTTGTCACCGTGTGCTGTGCTGTGTATCACAATCACTTCATTTTCTTATAGCCTGAAGTAGGTGCATTTTCCTCATGAAGCTGAAAAGCTGAAATGGAATATGAATATTAGAAATTAAAATGTACTGAAATGACACAAAATCGACATTCACATTATTTTTGGCCAAAGATAAACATACAGACACACACACCATTTCACCATCTCACACATGCCTGAGTTGTAGTTTAAGACTCATGCATGCAGAGGTTTGGGCCAGAATGGAGTTTCTATTGTAGATGTCTATTGTTGTTGTGCTGACACTAATGGGTGACATTAAAGATTCAGACAGAGAGAGAGAGAGAGAGAGAGAGAAAGAGAGAAAGAGAGAGACTTTCTCTAAAGATGCAGGACACAAAGGGAAATCCACAGTCTCTTTTGTGGGTTTTATTTTTTCTGTTAAATAATACATAGCTAAAAGCATCCCGCTTCCTCAATGAACAGTTTTGTGATGTTGTGTTGCTGAAAGACTTTGCAACTTGTTACACTAATGTCCCAAAACTGCAAACATATGCTCTCATTTCTCACTGAGCCTCACAAATCTCTCCCCCTCCTTCCTTTAAATGGACGAATGCCCTCACTTTTGTTGTCTTCCTCCTTCCTTCCTTTTCTTTCATACACAAACTTGGCAAAACAGCCCACATGTAATCAAGCAAGCAAGAACATCGAAAGCCAGACGCAACCTCACCTCAGGTGGTGTCTCTCCTGTTATTCTGTGCCTGCTTCTTATGCCTCGCTCCGCTCCTTCACGTTGGCACACTGCTAGCTGGCCCAGAGCCATGTCCCACACGTCCTGTTGTCTAACGCAGTCACCCGACACCGACCAAAGTCTGGTCTGGACTGCTTCTGAATGCTGGGTGAGGAGGATTTGTGTTATTGATTCTGAGTCAGCTTGTTGAATTCGTTTTTTTATCTGCAATTGTTTCTGCAATAACCGTTTAAGAAACGTATCAGGTCATATCTCACCAACTTTTTCAATGCCGAGAGAACCCAGGCCAGGACATGAACCAGGATCTCCTTGTTGTGAGGCAGCAGCAGTTACCATTTTGCAGGTACTCATTTCCACTGGGCAGAGTGAATGTTGCTTTAAAATGTCCAGATCTACAGACATTCGCAGCGGACATGACGTTTCGTTACTTTGTCACATGCATCTTGTTACTTTGTGATCACAACATTTTTTTACAGTATAGCCAAAATAGAGTTTTATCTTGAGATTGTTTAATGATCCCAGATTCATTTTTAATGTTTCTGACATTGCAGGACGCACAGCAGCGAGAGAATATGTAAGCGACTGATGGACCTAACATTGATTCTGTTGGTGTCAGTACATTAAGAAGCCAAATGCACAATGATACAACCAGAGTAAATCCAAGGTGTGTCCATGGACTTGTCTCACTTTTAATCTTGTGTCACAGCTGCAGCATTGGCGAAGACTAATTCAACTAAAAAGGCGGATCGATTTATGAAACATGGAACAGAACATGCATAATAACATTGGACAAGACAAACCGCATACAATGACCCAACGGAGATATGATACAAACAGGGTAGCTTTATACGGATAACAACAGGGGCACACACTCAGGTATCAAGGGAACACAGTCCACCGTAAACTCCGGTCCAGGACGCGGATCTGGAGCACTCCACAATGTCAGTCCATGACATATTCCTAAGAAAACTGCTTTATTGTTATTTTTACCTAAATAGCAGCAGCACTTTCATGACGTGACAAGGCCGTTAAGTTCCAGAAGAACTCACCTAGAGGTCATTTCTCTCCCTCCCCTCAAGACACAGGAGACATGCTTTTTCTTGTTGCTGTTTTATTTAATTTTTTTTTTTAATTCCCTCACTGTAGCAGGGAACATTTAACAGGCCACTTTTCTCTGCATCCATAAATATTTCACTTCACAATCTATATTCATAATATAAAAACAACACCACTCCCGTAGATTGCCTGACACTATATACGGCATGCGATTGTGCTTTTTATTTATTCATCTACTGTATTTATTCTTCAAACTGGCAGCCAACCAATAAGCTTTGCTTCCATTCTCTGATTATTGCCAGCTATTAGACGGCACTTAAAAGAGCCTTCTGAGTTGTCGCTGCCGGGCAAAGTGGCTGCATGAACCGAAGGCGCTTGAGGGTGAGAGGGGACTACATTGATTTGAAGTGACAGGAAGAAGTGTACGTGGGCAATAAAAGGAAGAGGGGTGGGGGGTGGGGGATTACAGTTCGTAGCTGCATATGCCCAAAGTAAGCAAGAAGAGGAGGTCTAGGAGACCCTGGCACTGCAGGCAGTCAGGTGCATACATTTTAGGCCAAAAAACATGACCAAGCACTGGGACGCAGTGTTAAAAAAAAAAACTTATCATCAATGATATTGTCAGTCATTATTCTCAATCAATGATAATCAGAAATAATTTCTAGGTGTTTATCAAAAATGTATTTTTGAGAAAGCTAAGGCCATAAGATAATCAACACTAAGTCTAAGATACAAATGTTTGGTTTTTCATAAAATAAGCAATACTAGACGGGCCGGCATTATTTTCATAATGCAAATAAATTGTCAGGTGATCAAGGTAAATACGCACTCAAGGCAATTAATTTCGCCCCCTTGTGGTCTCCAAAAGGAACTATTCCAGACTACACAGGACAGAATGCCAACGGAGTGAACAGGAAAGTGTAAGTGAAAGAGAGGTAATTGTCATTGTGAAACACTGCAGCACAGCACATGGTGTCACAATGAAATGTGTCCTCTGCTTTTAACCCAGCCATGACAGATGTTAATTTGCTCAGTGCACCTTGGCGGCTCGGGATTCGAGCCAGCAACCTTCTAAATATGGGGCCACTTCCTTAACCGCTAGGCCTCCACTGCCAATCCCTTGCTTACATGTATGCTAAAATGATTGATGCTTTGATGCCTACATTTACATTTACAGTATTTATCAGACGCCCTTATCCAGAGCAACTTACAATCAGTAGTTACTACTTGGTAGTAAGTGGGATTTGAACCTGGGTCTTCTGGTTCATAGACGAGTGTGTTACCCACTAGGCTACTACCAACCATGCCTAAATACATATGACAATCTACATGTATTTTCTTGATATCTCTGAAGTAGGGCAGTTTGGTAAAATGCTTAAGATAACTAATGGGTGGCAACTTGCAATATGACTTTTCCACAATGGAAATATAAGGCATTTTGACAAAAAGCAGTCATAATGAGAATATGACATCAAACCAGTCACATGGCTGGAACAGTTACAGATAGAACAGCACAGAGTCTAGTCTGGTGCTACAAATAATGTGCACTACATGCTTTTGTATGCGTGTTTTCCTTTATTTCTTGCAGACAGGGATGGCTGAAAATTTGCTGATTTCATAAACCCGTCATCAAGTGAGACAAGACACAATGTTTGATCAAATTAAATAAATTAAAAAGAAATTTAACAATGTTTAGTATGTGCAGCATGACTCAATATTATTTAAAACTAACTATTATTTCAGATAGACTGGCAATGTGTGTCACAGTTAAATAAAAGCTATTTTTGTCTGATCTGTTTCAGTAAGTACACACATAGTAACTATGTACATTTAAACATGACAGGCTCCCCTGAGTCCCTGTCTCATATACTGTAAACCTAGAACTGTTGTTCAGACTGGTATTCAGTATGGCAGCTTTAATACATTTTACACAACATCCCCACAAGTCATTTACTACACAATTATCATTTCAGTGCTGCATTTTCAGGGTATTTCAGTGGTGTGCTACACCAGCTTGCCATATTCATTTTTCTCTACAAATATCTGTAAATTTACCGAAAAGAATTACAATACATTTCAACCAAATATAGCTAACATTTACTCTCATCCGAAAGCTGTGATTGGCATTGACGCACATGAGCATCCTAGTATCCTTATTATAATAAGAATGTCAGTCTTGTCTGAACCCACCATTGAAATGCAGCAAGTAGGCTGGTCTTGGTGCAGCTCATATGAAAATGGTGACATGATACTGTTTCATCTGGTCTGATCTCAGCTCAGTTAAACTGTATATGATGGCACAGTGCACTCCAGCTCTCTGTGGGTCTGAAATGAGCTGTGAGCCACAGATTCAATATTTAGGTCATTGTGTTAAATGATGCACATTTGATTTTCTCCTTTCACTTCTGCATCAACTACTACTGTAGTGTAAGCTGTGCCACAGCAGCATGGCCTCAGTGGCAAGGCTTTATTTTTGTGTCTGAAAGAAACTCAACAACACACAAATAGAATTTGCTTAGGTTACCTGTTGCCCTGTTGTAGTATTAGTTATCAATCAATAGGCATCACAGCCGTAATGTCAGCCTCATCAATTGCCAGCGGAATCTAAACTGACCTTTAGAATACTTTTTACAGGTTTAAAGTTGGACCCTTAACCTTTGTTTCTTTTACAGAATGCCAACAGTTCTCATTGCGTATCACTGAAATCAGTAAATGCCCTAATTTTTCCAGATTTTTCCTAACTATAAATAAAAGTTGGATTATGCATGACGCATGATGACACATGGATGAAGAAAAATATTGATACTTGATATTTGAGCACACGTACAAACACGCCCTTTACAGATGCTGATGTCCACTTGATGTGGAAACACATTCATATCACCAGACACTCTGCTCTACTTTGGGGAACAGAGTGGGGGTGATATAATAATCACCCTGCACTCACACGCTCCTAGTCGATACAGGTCCATTACCCATGAATAAGCTGTCAAAGTGCCTGAGGAATTCTCAGCAAACACAGTTTTGATGGTCTGAAATTGCCCGTACATTCTTCTCCCATTTGGACGTGATTTGAGCCCTTTCAAATTCAGTTAGCGTTGAATATAATGTAATATATCCAGGAAAATTGATTATTTATGAAATAAAAACATCCCTTTAATAAAAGTAAGGTTAGCAGTGCACAGTCATCAAATGGTGGGCTACAGGTAATACCATGTGAACTTAATGTTAGTTCTAAACTTAACTTGTGATATTGACTGAACTAACAGTCTGAACACCCTTTGCATAACTATCGGACGTATCTGCAGTATGGCTAGGCATAAAGTACCACGTGCAACGAAATGGGTGCAATAATGTGAACCATACAACTATGTTAAAAAAAATGTTAAAATAAATGTTCAATTGAAAAAGGTTCCAGAAGGTTGCCGGTGATGTGCCACCAAGGTGCCACTGAGGTGCCACTGAGCAAAGCACTGTCCCCACACACTGCTCCCCATGCGCCTGTCATGGCTGCCCACTGCTCACCAAGGGTGATGGTTAAAAGCAGAGGACACAATTCGATGTGTGCAATGTGCTGTGCTGCAGTGCATAACAATGACAATCACTTCTTTCTTTTTCTCTTCTTTACAACTGACCAAAGAACGTGCAAACTTTTTGGTTTTCACTCAGAGCTATTGTTCTCCTCAGACTTTACAGGCAAAAATCACACACTTTTGACACTTAACTTTCCATGAATCATGCATTGAATAATTGTGTAAAATTGTATTGCCTGTAGCTGGGTCCCAAGTCACTATTTTAAAACCACTTTAAAACTTTTTGTCTTGTTTGAAATGTTAGCTAATTCCCTTACCAGATGCTTACCAGAAGTTCAACTGATTAAGAATATTTATTTTTATTACATCCTCATAGTCGCCTAATTTGAAATAATTAATGGATTGACATTCTTCATGATAATTATTGTTCTGAATATTTTTGTAATAAATTCTTTAGTCATTCAACTCTACATTGTATTGTGACCCAGACAATTTCATGGACCCCGTTCATCAATTAACAAGATCCCTTGATAATATGGCTCACATAGATTCCCTTGTGTTGCTAATGCGTTACTAATGATGTACTAAATATTCCTTATTGATCAGTTAGAGGGGGTGGAAAGATGAAGAACACACATACACACACACATGCTTGAAAAAAAATTCATTCAATCCCAGCTCAAAGCAGAGCTGTGAAAAGGGTGTACACACACCGACAAGCACACCCTTCACACACCCTGATACCAGTTCAGTCAATGAGGGTCCAGATCCATATCACCAGAGACTCTGCTCTATATGCTCTACAGGGTGGGGCTGGTGACATGTAATATTCGCCCTGCTCTCACACGCTCCTAGTCGATATGCGTCCATTACCCATGGATAAGCTGACAGAGTGCCTCAGGAGTTCTCAGGAATGAGTCTGTCTGCTCTATGTGTTGGGCCCATGCCTAGATTAATTTCAGCCATCCCCCTCCACCCGTCCCCTCTTGCCCCCAGTCCTTCGTTCGGGACGGTCACTTTATTCCACCACCCATTAGTATCGCATTTCAACACTTAGTTCTGTTTGTATTTGACATTGATTTTTGTCTCCTCTGTCCTCCTTCCAAATTTGGGTAGAGGGCTTTACTTGAACACTGGCCGGCCTGCAATCCATTTTGTGCCTGTGGCTTGTTCAAGGCAGCACGCTGCATGCATTTTTAGCACAGTATATACAAGGTCTGTGAGCGATCACTTCTGCAAATGGAGCAGAGGATGTTTTTGGATTGTTAATGTGTGTCTATTTCTGACCAATAAACACAGATACACCCCTACACACAATGTCCCTGGTGACCTTCATTTCTCACGTGAGCTGCTGTTTCCCTTAATCTGACCACGCACCCCCCGCCCTCACATTTTTTTCTTCTAAAGGGTCATCTCTGTTGTCCCTGAACCCCCATTCAATTTCCTTAAGCACCATGCATTACCAATGGCCACAGAAGTCTACTAAATTAGCAGATCAATAAGCCATTTGAAACTCTTTTGGGGGCTTTGAAGGAGCCTGTAGGCCTCTCGGTTTCATGCGTTGTAACAAATAGGATGTAAGGACGTTGCCTATGTTGTAATGTGCTGTTGCTGACTTCTTGTTACAAGCGTCCTACTGGACCGCCATGGCCACACACACACACACACACACACACACAAATCCCCTCATGTTTATAATGCATCATCATATGAATTTTAGTTAGATAGTTAATACAATATAATACAATACAATATAATACAATAACAGAAATGTGCTATCTTTACTCTAGTTGTCACCCTATGGACAAAAAGACCCTCTTACCCAGTTTTAAGTCTCATGTTCTCTCACTTGCATAGGCCATATGACATCTGGACCGCGTAAACGGAGTCATTAGTGCTTGCACCCTGAGGCCAGGGGTGATATGCCCCCAAACCAAAGCACTCGGACCAGACCTGAATCACCCACAGTCAGTAAGTTTACAAGAAAATATGATTATTGTGTTTGTCTATGTAAACACGGACTCTCAAAAGTAGATACAACACATAAAACAAAATGGGAGGAAAAAGCACAATACAAATACTATGGAAGTGGAGTCAGACAGGCACACATCAATCAATAAATAGTTTTCCCTACTGTGCATATATACTGGGACAAGGATGGCGATCAGATGAAGTGGCCATAGCTCAACTAATCTGTGCATGGAAACACTCATTGTCTTCCTTCAGATGCTTCCATTAGGGGTTGCCACAGCAAATTAGCCCGGTTTACCCAGGCTTGGGATCAGCACCAAGAAGTACACTGTCACATGCATTCCCAGGGTCTTGGTTAAACACACTGTGCGTGGGGACGGTGCTTTGCTCAGTGGCACCTCAGTGGCACCTTGGCGGATCGGGATTCGAACCAGCAACCTTCTGATATCAGGGCCGCTTCCTTAACCGCTAGACCACCACTGCCCCTAATATTTATATACACTACAATAAGATAGGGATATTGTTATTTACATGAGTGTTTTTCTTACTTACTCTGATTTTTAATGAATAAGTAAAATAATATTTTATGAATGAATTATATTATTAATAATGTATGAGAAGAAACACCATTTTCATTAGTTTAATATTTACTACCCCCAAAATTTAGACAATAACAGGGATGGCCCCAAATAACAAAAATTGACAATGTCGGTAGTGGGTGTTTCCACCATTTACCGCAATATCAGCTTGACAGTGACGTCTCAAGCTCCTCACTAGCCTCATGATGATGTTCTGAGGCAATGCGTTCCACTCTTCCACAAGTTCTACACTTAGTTCTGCCAGGTCAAGTGGGGGTGGGGTACGATCATTCAGTCTCTGCTTCAACTGGTCCCAGACGTGCTCTATGGGGTTCAGGTCAGGGGACATTGATGGCCAATCCAACTTCCTGAAGTCAAGCTGTGACAATTCTGCTACGATGTGGTGGAGCATTATCATCCATGAACAGAAAGTTGGGGTTGTGCTGGCGGAATTGGGGAGGATGATGGGTTTTATGATGTGTCTGTGGTAAGAACATGCAGTGACTGAGCCACGTACAATAACCAAATCTGTTTTGCGCTGACTGGTGATACCTGCCCAGACTGTCCACCAAAGTAAACCCTGGGGACCATGTTGACCTCAACGTATCGCTCACCTCACCTTCTCCAGCAATGCTGACGCAACACTCATCAGTGAACAGGACGGTAGACCACTGCTGCATTGTCCAGGTCACATGGTCTTGTGCCCACTGCAAATGTTCACGACGGTGTCTTGGTGTCAGTGGAGTCACCTGCCACAGTCGTCTGGCATTCAAGCCAAAGCAGTGGAGTTGGTTGTGAATGGTTTGCTGGAAACCAGTACCCCTCGCATCTCATAAATGGGCCTGCTGCTACATAGCTCCTTAGGTACTGGTCAACATTTCGGTCTGTCACTCGTGGGGCTTGAGACACACCAAGTTCACCCGAAGGCACGCCATGGCCAGGTGACGCTGCTCGTCCGTTATGTGACGTTGTGTGTTCATGGCTGTTTGAATGATGAACTTGAAATGACTTAATGACAACACCAGCTTTTTATACACATTGAGAAAGGTTGTCTCTTGGTATTGGCCCCAGTATAAGGCACACCTGTACACAATGAGACCATTACATGGAAAACGCAAAATGAGGTGTGTATCACCCCAATACAATTGCCTCACTATCCCAAAAATGTCTGAAGTGAAACAAACACTGCATGTATTACATCCACTAAGTCTCTCACAATATCCCTAATGTATTTAGTTATGTATGTTTACATGCATTTCCTTTACTTTACTTTATTTTGCAGACGCTTTTATCCAAATTTCCCTAATACAAGTGTAAGCCCTACATTTCTGGAAGAAAATATGAGAATGACTGGCAAATGTCCACATAGTGCAGGTTAACCTGAGTGTGAGGAATGAAGATGACATGACATCTATCAGTCACTTAAGCTGGTTTCAGGAGAATTTGAGACTGCTGAATGAAAATGCTTTTCATCTGTCAACAGCATTTCATTCTGACAATTTTGTCGAATTATCACTAATGATAAACCTTTCAATAATAGTCTTTGATCGGCAATGGACTTATTTGGTTCAAGTTACTTTTAATAAACTATGTCTTGTTCAACATACGAGGCACAGTACATGAAAGAACGTGAAATTTGCAAAACCTGTGTGCATTGTCCAGATATGCAGATTCTGTTAATGATACTACGTATCATTACGTAGACTTGTCTTTTATTCATTAATAGTGAACTCATTTTTTTTACTGTTCAGCTACCAGCTTGAAAGCATCTTTTTAGAATTGAGAAACTGCCATTGCTCCTGTGCTCTCTGTACACAGAATACTGGCTGCGGCGCTGGCAGGACAATGACCTCTGTCAGATGTAGGTCAGTAGGGTCAAACTAATGGGAGGGACCCCGGTCACAGGGTTCCTGTTCACTCATGCAGGCATCTGTTTCTCTCACTGGCAGACACACACACACACACAAAATACACTTAGATGCGACTGAATGAGCATCAATCAGAGAAGATGTTGAAATGTTTGTGGTATTGCCCGAACCACACAGCTTATAATTGCATTGTTTCCATGAATAAAAAATAATAAGACACAATTCTGTATTAAAATATGTGGTTAGTAAAAGGATGCTAATGATGTTCTTTCGTCTTAAAATCAAATTTGAACTCTTAGTCTTATCTATGATTACGCATATGGTTGTGTGTAAAAGTGTGCCCAGGAAGTCATTGTTTTTTCGACTTAACACGTCTTCTGACTGCAAGTGCAGCGGCGGTTTTGGGAGAGCAGGGGCTCTCTGGGTTGTGGCGCTGCTGGGGGGGCTACACCCTCTCTGGCAGAGGTGTCTGAAACGTGAGAGGACCCTGGAGCCTGTGAGGGGCCACTTTAGGAGATGTTATCTCCAGCACCCAAACACGCCCTAAAGAGCTCTCAGAGGGAAACGCACGCACCTCAAACTTTCACCTACGTACAAATGCATTCATTCAGAGCCGAGCACGAAATACTCACCGAGAGCTGGCACACACACACAGATGCAGTTATCTGAGCTGCTTACACAGAATATTTTACCTTAATATCTACACACAGGTTTTGCATGATCAGAATGATATTTGCAAGAAGAAAATGTTTTGCATATTTTTTTTTGGTCATTTTAGAAAAGCTCTTGATCAAGTTCTCTGCAACTTGAAGTATGTCCGGAACGACAACAACATTGTCAGCATCTGACTCGACCAGTGAAACCAAAATCTGTTCAACGGCAAACCCCAATCAATAACGGGTCCACCCATATCATGCAGTGGTTTCACTGATGTGTCTGTGTTTGCCCTTGCTCCAGACACTCTAATTCATAAGATTTATTCACTCTTCGCATCAATAAAAAAAAAAAGAAAGAAAAATAAACCAACAAATCTTTTTCGAGATTTCTCCGGCGGCCTGATAGCAGTCATTCGATCCCCACTGTTTTTAGTGCAATGCGAAGGGCGACAGAAGGTCCTCTGCATTTTTGAAGCATCCACAGACAGAGACAGGAAGTCTGGAAGTCTCCCACCTCCCTCCCCATTGTCTTCCTTTCTCTTCTTCACCATTAAAAGTTGTGAAGCGCTAATGGAAAATAGTTTGGATGGAATCAAGGGAATATGGAATATTGAAGCCTTCATGACAAATGTTGGCACCTTCCAATCAGACGCGCCGTCTGAGAACGCCTGGGCTCAAGTGTAACCGTAGTCCTACACGGGCCGCTCATCCCTGAGTGCACTTTGGTTCTATAAAGAACGTGAGATCCTGTTACAGATACGCAATCGCAGCTAAAAACTGATGCGCGAGAGACATGGTAAATGGCGTATGGAGCCATTTGTTGTGCATTTTTAATGCTGTTTGATATTAGCATTTCATTCATTCATTTATTAGTTTGTTTGTTGGTTGGTGTGACGAATTTCCTGGTACTCCGTAGACAGACCTACATAAAAATGCTCTATGGTGGAAACACAACGTCCAGTAATGAATTTTGTTATTTTTACAATTTATTATGCCAACAATCCAATTTGTGGTCAATCTTTCTTAGTTTCCATATTGGCCGAACTACAGGACAATACATAAGCCTCCTGTTCTCCCGTGAGACATGTTGGACGTCCTTCAATGAGACAGTACCTCATTGACCCATCTGTCTGTTTTTCTATGGTTGCCCCTTTAAAAAATCCATAACTTAAAACCTTGTGAAAAACCACTAATGAATTCCACCGGCGGCCAAATTCTTTTCATGTGAGAAACTTCAGAAATCAATTCAAATTTCGGCAGCATGCCGTGTGTGCGCTGGAGGCCTACTGGTTCCAGGGACAGTAAAGATCGTCAGACCACATCTTTTTTTTACATGTTTATGCTTTATGATAGAAGATATGGCAATTTGACTGATAAAAAGTCTTGAAAATAAAAAAGCCACACCCAAACACAGAGTATATGATGTGTGACCCTTAACCCCACACAGTAGGATAATAGGCTTAGGCAACACACAGTGGAATTTCGTCCCCTTGTAGTTGCCGTATAACTAAGCCTGTATGGATTTTTTTAGCGCTGCTAAGCAGTTTCACATGTTACGTTAACCTCCAAATTCAAAGTCAGGATTAGGGAGCTACGAGGCAAAAAAAAAATTTAAATCGTGCCGTAAACAACCACCCACATCTCCTCATATTTTATTACTCTACACCGTGGACCTTTATGGACACATTGCACACCAAACTGTTAAAGACCACAGCAAAGGGTGCA
This sequence comes from Denticeps clupeoides, assembly GCF_900700375.1. Lineage (NCBI taxonomy): Eukaryota > Metazoa > Chordata > Actinopteri > Clupeiformes > Denticipitidae > Denticeps > Denticeps clupeoides. The sequence continues at coordinate 22,777,716 of NC_041710.1, read as the reverse complement.
ATTTAATATTTCATCGCAGTCAAAACAACTGCAGGGAGCAAAGCATCTTTAAGCATGTTGAGTAAATGCTGGATCACTTTTACCATCATCTTGTGAAAAGGTCTCTACTAGCTTCATATTACAACGCAACTAAATGTAAGAACAATTGGTGAATCTAGCTACAAAATTCTCCGTTTTTACATTATACGTGGTCTTGTATTTTGCTTTAGTTGTATGCTTTGTTTCAAAAGCAGGCCTTGGAGCTCTGAAAGTCACGGCATTGAGGGCTTTTTTTGTTTGTCCCTTTTCTTATAATCTCAGACAACAAACACAAATCTTCCCTGCATATTCTCCCCCCTGACACCTCACTTTCATGCACGAGGAACAGTTCATAGCCTGACGTGCAATACTTATCCTCAAAGGAAATAGGTCTCCTTATGCTCGCTATAAACGTGACGTCTCTATGACGCTTCTTCTCGCTTTCTGATGGCCTGTTCTACAGAACACACACATTTTGTCATTCCATTTTATTACCATATATTTAACAATGGCCTGGATGGAATAATTATTGTTAAATAATGAATAATCATTCACCCTATTCTACTTTCCACAGGGTACTTTTACCTCTGACCTCAGATCAAGTCCAAATATGCTGGATTATTAATATTATTATTGTTGTTTGGAAAATTGAGGTTTCCCATAATAGAACAGTCAGTCAGATATGTTAAGTGATTTTAATATTTATTTTTTTATTAAACATTATTTTGTTTTTTGGCAAAAGGTTAAACCAGTTTTGCTCGAGCTACATGTGAAAAAATATATAAATATATATATATTTTTTTGTCTAATTATGAAGCAAAGGACTCCAACCAAAAGCCGTCACATGGAATGGAACAAGTTGAAAACAGCATATTTAATAATGACATCGGTAAATAGTGTTGTTTTAATAATGATAGCTGGCTTCGACGCGATTAGAAAATAAAAGAACCAAAAACTTATAATCGAAAGAAACATAAAAAAAATATTATTAATAAACATGCCATTAATGAACCACCCATTACATTCATTTAAGCATATGGGCTACACACTTGCATAAAAAAGGACAAATAATATTCAGTACGATACAAACGCATGCAACGATCGTCCCATCTTTGGCGCTTTCTGTAGTAATGATAACAATTATTATAATTTATACTGTTAGCTAGAGGCCTGTGGCCGGTAATGCTGTGCTCGGACGTACGATAAACTCCGCAGGTCGGGAAAAGGCGTCCGATCTCCGTTCCCCCGACCTTCACGCGCGTCGTTTCCACGCCACGCCGATGGTTGCATATGCAGGATGAGTTTGTAGAAATAAATAAGAGCAACGTCGCGGGTGTGTGTGTGTGTGTGTGTGTGTGTGTGCGTGCGTCCCGCGCTCATACGTCTCCCTCGAACAGGCTGAAGTACTTGCTGGGGTTCGAGAAGCACAGGTACGGCGCGGCGGCCGCGGGGTAGACGAGCGGCAGCGCCATCGGGACCAGGCACCGGGCCAGCGCGCCGCCCTCCTCGTACAGGCCCGGCAGCGGCGCCGCCTTGCCGGCGTCGCCGAAGTCCGCCGCGGGCCCCTCCAGTTCGCTCGAGATCTGCCGTTTTAACTTATTCCGCCGGTTCTGGAACCAGATCTTCACCTGCGTCTCGGTCAGCTGCAGCGAGCTGGCCAGGCAGGCCCGTTCCGCGCTGCTCAGGTAGCGCTTCATGTCGAACGTGGTCTCCAGCTGGAAGATCTGGCGCTTGGAGAAGATGGTGCGGGTCTTCTTCTTCGCCATCATCTTGCTCTTCTTGGCGCTCCCCTTGGGCCCCTGCGCGTCTCTGTCTGTCGTGGCCTGACACAGATGCTCTGGAAACAGTGACACGTTTTTAATCAAATAAGACGTAGTGATCGGAACGCGCGCTTTTTAATTACGACCATGATCGGGCTACCTGTCTCCTGGACCCGGATAACGGGCTCCGGCGAGCTCCGCGCCTCCTGCTCGGAGAGTCGGGTTGAAAGGTCATCCCCGTAGACGCGCTCCTCGGACCGGCGGCTGCTCCTCAGGTTCAATATGTTGTCAATGGTGAATTTCAAGGCGGCAGGGCGACATGGCGCGTCGTCCTTGTTCATATTTCTCCGGGGGGGTCGCGATAAACGGACGAGCTGCCGCTGCCACACCGCCGCTTAGCGCCTGGCGACTCCGCGCACCATCCCGCTCCGCGGTCTGGCCCGCCGCGGCCCCCGCGAACCGGAGGAGCGCGGCCCCGCCGGCCCCCATTGGCCAGCGGCCGCGCCGGGCGGCCAATGGGAGGAGGGGGCGGGACCTGGGCGTCGCTATCTGGAGCGCGAGTAATCGCGGCGCTGCTGCGAGTTTAATGAGCGCTTTTTAAGAACGCGGCGATTCGGGCGAGTCGAGTGATGTGCAAACCACAGGCTCGGCGTTTCATTCAATAAACTCAGAACTTTCCATCTCGTCCCGCGTGATGATTTCGTTTGTAGAAGCAGGTAACAGATTGAGTGTAGGAGTTCTAGAAGTTTCTTTTCTTTTCCCACCAAATTGAAGGCTGTTTGTGAGAAATTGTTTTAGGTGCTAGAATTTTCACGAGCTTCGCTCAACCTTTCGAATATTTGGAAAACCGCAGAATCAACACGTTATATAATAAATGCTTCGGACAAACAATGTTTATTACAAACGTGTTTTATGGACTCAATGTTTCTCAACATAGTTTTTTTTAGAAACTATTACGATTTTATGGAAAATATGACGGTATTATTAAAAAAATGATTCAATTTCGTGCCGACCAGTGAGAACACTCAGCTTGTTAATTAATTTACTTAATAAGTACACCAAGCAACACAGAGCAACACAGGCTCTATATTTAGAGCCTTTTAATCATAATTCACCTTTTTCGTGTTAGCCTGTTTCATCCTCAATGTGAAAAATATATTAAATAAACACAAATAATATTGTGTGTATTGTTGTGTTTTTTTTTTATTTAATAGTACTACTATTAATAATAATAGTAATAATAGGCCAGGTATTTGTCATTTGTCGGCCGCTGATTGGCTGATTGCACATTCACGGTGAAGGTTGCGGCCGCAGCAGACAAGAACCAGGGAAACACGTAATTCCATTCCAACAAAATACATACTCCACACATACATATTGTGATTAGTTTTATTCATAAGTTGTCTAATTTGTGTGGAAAAGGTTGAATAAAAAATATATTTGCGCAAAAAATAAAAAGCGTTGCCTTGAATCACAGGAAGTTCGGGAGTGTGCTTGTGTTGAAACGACTTATCTATGAAGGACTTCCTCGGTCCTCGGTCTTCCACTTATTAAGGCTTTGGCATCATGATCCAAATATTGACCTTAATTAATGAAGAAACGAGTGTTTCCGGCAGGGATCTTCCTGGGCCTTTTTTATGCAGGCTGAATATAAAAGTCCTCTTTGGATGCTGGGATTCTGCCGCCAGGCGGGTTGTTGCACCGTCAGAAAACGTCCACAGAAAGAAACGCGCAGAGGGCTTGAACGCAGGCCGCGCGCATGCGCAGTAAAAAAAAAACCGGACACTGCGGCGACCAATCAGAGCTAATTAGGCAGCCAGCAAGAAATAGAATAAATATACAGAGACGCGCCCGATGATCAGTCGTGACGGGGATGCGCGACACTGGAACACATTAAGAATAAAACCTGAAACATAAACGTGACGCTAAGAAGGTTAAACCCTCGGAATAATTTATTACTGTTAGGTGGCTTCGTTTCAGGTGGTCTGTCGATATGTTCTGGCCCTCGATCTACAGGATTTAGATTTTTTTTTTTACAGGAAATGGTCGTAGATGGTGTCGGGTGTGGGCAGGGTCGTTTGGTAAAAGGTCCCAGAAATGTCCTGTCCGTGTCGCCTCCGTCCGGTTACACTAAGCCCGTCATCTGAGCCCTCAGGAGGCTCATGGAATGTGCAAAAGACGCGAGTGGGTAGCTCGGCGAGCCGGAAAAGCCCACGAGCGGCGGCGGCGGCGAGGCCACGGAGTTCTCGTGGTACAGGATGGGCACCCGGACCACCCGCTGGGGCGAGTGCGACAGGGCGGCGGCCTCCAGGTCCGCGGCCAGCTGCCGCTTCCACTTGTTCCTGCGGTTCTGGAACCAGATCTTCACCTGCGTCTCGGTCAGCTGCAGCGAGGCGGCCAGGCCGGCGCGCTCCGAGCTGCTCAGGTAGCGCTTCACGTCGAACGTGGACTCCAGCTGGAAGACCTGGCTGCGGCTGAACACCGTCCTGGTCTTCTTCTTCCTGGCCGAGGTCGGGTCCGGGGCGTCCGGGTCACAGTCGCCGGCCTTCCGACCCGACGCGTCGAACACGGCGGGGGAGTCCCTGTCACTGGGGACGGAGCAACTGTTGTCGTCTTTCGGACCTAAAACGGATATTAAAACGAAACCGGCGGTCAGTCCATTATAGGCCACAAAACCTCACCATCACAGTCGCAGGTTCGAACCCCACCGAGTTGCTCCTTTATAAACAAGTCCATAACGGTCCCCTCGGGAATATACCTCCCAGGGCCTAATTACTGGACCTCGGGGTACCCGTCCTTACATGTTGGGTGCCTATATTGTTGAGTGTTTAGTAACGTTAATACACTAATATGTTAATACACTAATATGCGTGGATATTTCTCTTGACTATCTTACTGCGTTTAGGTTCGTGTCTGAACCGTCTATCCGGGGTTAATGGCGTGGACGGAGCCAGTTCCAGCCCCGAGGTCCACTCCACGTCGCCTGGTTCTTGTAATCTAACGCGGACTTTGTCGAGTGGGTGCGATTTAGGGGGTACAGCGGTGCTTGTAGGCAAAGATTTGAACCCTCGCCCGGAATTAAACACAATTCGACGGGAGAATAGATGGAGAGTGTGAAAGGTCACGTTTGGACGCCGCGAGCCACTTACTTCCCACGATCTCGCGAGTTTTGTAACGGAAGGGCGCGTCCTCGTACCAGTCCAGCGCCAGGCGCGACTCGGGTTCGAGACGCCGACGCAGCGCCACCCCTCTGCGCTCCACGGCGCCTCCGTCCTCCGTCCCGCGGGCCAGGAGGTTCTCGATGAAGAACGACGAGACCGTGGGCGCGGGCGCCGGACGCGCGGGAACCTTCTCGTGCATCCTCCCCGAGCGCGGGAACGTCTCCTCCCGCTTCGCGCGGATCACGGTAAATCCTCCGCCCCGGCGGCCATCGGCGCGCAGCAGACGAGTAAACGGGCGCCCGCGGTGGAGTAACTCTTAACCGGCCCAGGGCATGGCTGCCATTGGCCGAGCGGGAGGGCGAATGGGCTTTTACGCACGACGCGCGGCGACACGGAGCCCCGGGCTGCCAGCGAGGGGCTTTATTTGGGTCAATTAGGGAGAGGGAGCAAATGAAAAGACCCGGACGGCGGCGTCGGGGTCTCTGGTTCGACGTTTCAGCCGGGAGAGGAAGACACACCACCGCCTATTGGCTGTCCGCGCATCTGCATCCCCTGAGCGTCCTACCCATACATTCTATATAAAAAAAAACGACAGACAGCAGTGTCCTCGACGTAATGATGGTTCGAGGGACTTTCGGGCATGTGTCCCCCGATAATAAAACATATTCAGTGGGGTTTCTTCGTTTTCTGTTAATTAAAGGTATAGTGTGGGGCTGCCTGGCCTTTCTTAATGCAGTGTGGGCTCGCATCTTTATTAACAAAGAAAATAAAAAAGAGCAGGTGACAAGTGTCATTTTTTCTCAGTAATAACGGTAATGAATAAGTTATTATTCGTCGCCGTCGATGACGTTGTGTCCTGCGCTTCGGGAAAACGTGTCGCGTCCTGGCCTGGAGGGTCGCACTGGGATCAAGGTCAACATCCATGACGTGGGGACGTCACACCTTCCCGGCAGCGTCGGGGGTTCATAATGTTTCAGTAATTTATCGTTTACATGTCCAGTACAGCCAAATACTTTCTTTTTAATATTACCTCCGTAAAATGAACGAATACAGTAAAAAAAGAGGCCTGAACAGTTTTTTTTTCGATCCAGTTAATTAGATGTATGACATCCGCTTTCTCATTAATTTAATTCGGTTATACTTAAGTTTAATAATATCCGCTTTTTAGTCAAATTCGTCCGATTTTTTTAATGAATGTCAGATGTTAACAAGCACGCAGAGATTACGAAACCCTAGAAACTTCATACATCTTATTTTTTGGGGTCTGCGTAATGGGTTCGCATTGTTTCATTTCCATATTCATTTTTTATGAAGTCAGCACAGCGGTCAAATGACGCATGGACGCTGATCAGGAGTCTTTTGGTAACGAAATATAAGAAAGAAAGAAAGAAAGAAATAAAGAAAGAAAGAAAACACCATCTGCTGGTAAGAACCTTCTCCCTCTCGCTCCTTTTACCTGGTTTGCCTCTTTTGTCCAGTTAGTGCGATAGTGCGATGGAAGTATTTGAAACCAGCTGCTCTGTTGGTCTGTCCTGGCCTCTATTTCTGAGGTGAATTACAACTGTGTGTTAGTGAGAGAGAGAGAGAGAGAGAGAGAGATTAGCTCAGGTTTCTGTGTGTATGTGGCCAGCACCTCCGATGTGGCACCCAGGTGACCTCCACCGGCTCCTGGGGCCTGCGGCATCATCCCCATGGGCATGTAACCTGACTGATCTTCATGCAGGACGGCATGACCTTTTTCCACAGAATATCCATCTCTCTCTCTCTCTCTCTCCCTTCTGTCTCTCTGCTTGCCTCTTAGCGCTGTAGGTACAGAGCACATTCAGAAGTGAAGCCGTGGAAAGCCTGGCCTCCCCGCGGCTGGGAATCTGATCTCATCTGCTTTTTCACATCCCTTGCAGATTTAGTTTACAACTCGCTGTTGCGTTTTTAGACACATCCTTGTATGCATGAAAACCGCAACAGCAATTTGCATTCATCCAACTCCCCGCCCCACCCCCAACCCCCACGTTTGTTGGGGTCATGGGAGCCAGAGCCTCTCCCCATAGTCCATGGGTTCCAGGCAATGACAGTCCCTTACAAGGTGAAGAAGAGAGCAGCAGTCACCTTTACTAACTTTCTAATCAAAACGAGCTCCCCCTGTTGGTCACATATGGTGTAATAAAGACTGTAGGGTAATAAATACTGTAGTGTACTACATTGGCATCACGAATCCAGGCCAAATTTACCCCAAGAACTGGAAATTTAATCCCACTCCTTCGATTTCCCAAAACGTTGCCCACTAACAAGCATTTGAGGCATACATTCAGAAGAAGGAGCTGACGCAGACGTTCTTTTTACCTCGTAACCGGCATGACTGACTGAAAGCATTTGGACGGGTTAAATGTAATCACGTCCGCGTTGCAGAGCATGCTAATCTACCCCGCCGTACCGCGTGTTCGCGAACTGCCTCTCACTGGGATGCACCGATGCAGACATCATGGCGCCATAAATCTCCAATCAAAATACCTGGCAGAAATATCAGACCATCTGAAAAAAGCCCTGCTTCCCCTTGCTCATGCCTTTTAATATTAATATCAAACCATCTACTGCCCATATATTATTGTATTAAAGTATGTATGAAGTACATATAAATATAAACTCAATTAATAATCCCTGTTCTTGTGACAGTGGACCTAAAACCATATCCAACTTTTTAGATATTTGGCCCTTCTGGACCTTCGTGTCCTGGAGACAGTTTGCTTGGACATGAGAATCACATGTTTGCAGGAATTATAGGTCACAGTTGTGCTGCTATGCATTATAATCCAGTGTAATTCTGTGCCATGTGTTGGTAATAACGGCACGGTGTTGACGTGAGACACGGTGGCGGATCAGGCCTCTGCGTCTGGCCTTTGGTCATGCAGCCATCCTGAACGGCGCGGCGGTGGAGTGGGGGCTCCACCACAGATCGCCGAGCGTGAAATTGGACTTCATGTCTGTTAATCAGACTCCCCAAGACGAAGACGTAATCCTCTTCTGTTCTCTGTGTTGAAATAATTAACGAATGTACTGTGTACTTTTATTTATCAATAGTTTTTATTCTGTTCTGTCTATCCTGGGACATAAACTTTTAGTTCTGCTGTGAACTATCATGTCGATTTATCAACTTGCTTTATGAATAAATGGCTATTACCAAATTTCACTTATTTAATTTGCAAGTCTGACCAAAAAAAGTATTGAAATATTATTATTAAAATCTAGGCTTTTTTCAAAAGAACATTAGTTCTTTTAGTTTTTTTTTTTTTCCTAATCATTGGCATCACAATATCCAGCATATTACTGTTTACACAACTTTACAAAAGAATTCACCCTAACTTACAAAACTTTTAACCATAAACACCAAAAGCTTTCAAATGTGTTTACTTGATGCCAGTCTTTTATGCTGTTAAATAACCAAACTGCGTGTAGTGAGAGAGTAAAGGAAGATGACAATAAATTTCTCTAACAATGTGATTTACTCTACACCATAGACAAATGACAACCTTTTATACTCATATACTTAAAAAGTAATTTAAATAAAAAACAACCTCACACATCCACTAAAAAAACATCCTCACATATCCATTTATATAAAAAAACAATCTTAGATATCTATTTATATATAAACAACCACCGCACATATCCTTTATATAAACTCAACAAGCTTACATGTCCATTTAAATAAAAAAACATCCTCACATATCCATTTATATATAAAAAAACAACCTCACATATCAATTTATATAAACACAACAACCTCATATATCCATTTAAATAAACACAAATACCTCACAAATCCATTTAAATAAACACAACAACCTCACATATCCATTTATATAAACTCAACATCCTCACAAAACCATTTACATAAACACAACAACCTCATATATCCATTTAAATAAAACCAACATCCTTACATATCCATTTACATAAACACAACAATCTCACATATACATTTATATAAAAACAACATCCTCACATACTTATTTACATAAACACAACATCCTCACATATCCATTAAAATAAAATCAACATCCTTACAAAACCATTTACATAAAATCAACATCCTCACATAGCCAGTGAAATAAAAACAACATCCTCACACAACCATTTACATCAACACAACATCACATATAAATGTATATATAAACAACAACCTCACATATCCATTTATATAAAAACAACATTCTCACATATCCATTTATATAAACACAACAACCTCACATATCCATTTATATAAAATCAACATCCCCACATATCTATTTACATAAACACAACAACCTCACATATCCATTGAAATAAAATCAACATCCTCACATATCCATTGAAATAAAATCAACATAATTACCTATCCATTGAAATAAAATCAACATCCTTACATATCCATTTACATAAAACCAACATCCTCACAAAAACATTTACATAAACACAACAGCCTAACATATAAATTTACATAAATACAATAACCTCTTATTCATTCACATAAACACAACAACCTCACATATACATTTATATAAAAACAACAACCTTATATGTATATAAAAACACAAAACAATACAACATAAACATATATGTAAATAATGACAACAACCTTTCATAACAATGTATATATGATTTTTTGCCTTTTCCAGTTCATGCTAAAGTACTAGGTCTAGCTGTGGTTATATAATATGGAATGTGTTCCCACACTATTTGCCTTCATTGAAGGCAATATATATATATACATGTAATAATATTTTACTATATATATATAATCTTTTAAAGCCATTCCCATGATGCCTGTTTCTTGTGTATTATCTGTTGGAGATTTTGAGACTAGAATGTCCGTTTGTTTAACCCTTTTACGCCACATTGACCTCTGTCGGGTTTGACTTGTCACTAGAGGACAAAGAGGTGAAAATGTTTTTTTTTGGGGGGGGGGCATGGCTCAAATCAGCTCCCAACCCCAGCTACTTGGGAGAGCAACCTCAGATTTGGATGGGCAAATAAAGTTCATTCTGAGCTCAGAGACTTTCTTTTTCATGGGAGTAATGGGTGTCGTTGATGGTAAGTATCAATTCTGCTGAATTTTGGAAATGTATGTTATTTATTTGTTACAATCAGATTGTCTAAAGTTCCACCTTCATGTTTTACATTAAGGCATGTGGCTTTTAATGTGGAATGTGGAACTGCTGAGTTGAGATATCATGTTGTATATCTGGCCATTGTGTGTTCCTATTGTGAACGTATGTTGGTTCCTCTTTAACGTTTTGACTGAAACATATGAACTGATTTTCATTATGGAAATGAACTCTCTTCACAATATGCCTGCTTTATGAAATGCAAACACTCCGCTTCAAAGTAAAGTTCAGGAAAGTACAGTAGCATGTCTCAATGCCAGGATGCTGGTATTGTGAATTAAACAAACACTTAATAATAGGCTTACACGAAATTAGATCAATGTTACTTCCTAGTTGTACTTTCCTTCAATGCCACATTGTGCTAAATCCGAAAGGTTCTTGGAATTCAGCGGTTCTTGGGTTTAGAGGATTGAAAGTGCAATATCCTTGCATAAAATGCTGATCGCTGAAATTAATCATAATTAAAGGGAACTGAAAATGTCTCAGTTTCACATGCATGTATTTGTCTGTATAGTGGGACACAAACAATTGCTACTGCAATAAAATTAATTCCCGGTAAAGCTTCACTAAACAAATCCAGCCAGTATATTCTCCCAGTAATCTCCTCTCAGTCACAAGCTTAATTATTGTTCTGAACTGGAGTTTTCCCCTGGTTGTTTACAGCCACTGCACGTGTCAAAGCATTAAAAATTCCATTTAAAACCATACCAGGAGGCATCTAAAATATCTGCATGTCTTTTCAAGCTCTTCAGCACTCAGGCTTGATCCAAATAAGCCAGAAAGACACAAATGATCTAGGTTATATTAAATTTTGCTTAAATTATTGTACATTCATATAAATTAGTATGCGTTTTCTTCAGTCTTTTACAGACTGGTCTGGGGAAAAATAGGTTAATCACTTTGGCTTTTGCAGATGGTTTGAGTGGGGTCGCCCATAAATACCAACATACATCAGACAGAAACCAAGTCTCTTTTCAACTGGGATATTGGGGGGCATAGTCGTGTGTAAGGGGAGCCCTCTTTCAACGGCTGAATCCATCACTGGAAACTAATGGCCGAGTTGATTCGGGGAGACGTTGTATTCCACCATGTCAGCTGGCATAAGGGCGAGTCCTTTTCTCTCCACTTTCGTCTTTTGAAAAGCTCCTTGGCGTACAGTCCTCTCGTTTATCTGAAATTGATTAGTAGGGCCTAAGCCTTTTCCTTCCATTCAGTGGTAATTTACAAGATTCTTTCTCCTTTTTTGGGAGGGGTCATTAAACATAGATGGAGGGAGAGAGAGGCAGAGTTAACCGGGAGCGACATGAAAGATGAAAGAGTGCAGTATTAATGCATGCCCAGAGGATAGATGCCTGCCCAAGAGCCCCCTTGTTTTTCTTCATGTTTGTCACGCAAGTCTTGTGCCCCGCCCCGCCCCACGCACTGGCTCTTTTAGTGGTGAACCCCTTTACTCCTTTTAATTCATTCACTTTTCTTCTTTTCATGCTTTTCTGTCTTTGTCCTTCACCCTCTTTTTTAAATGTTTTTTTTTTATATTGGTCACAAATGAAATAATGCATTTCAGGAGCAGATCATTGGTCTTTTCATTAACCCCCATTAATTCTGAACATCACACAGAGACATGCTGACATGCCACCAAGGTCGGCCACTGCAGCGTCATGTTAATTTGGGCAGCAGAAGTCATTACCAGAATTCTGAATTTCCAGCTTCATCTGCCCTGTCAGGTCCCATTAAATGAGTTAAAATGGTGAAGATCGTGCAGCCCCTTTCAGTGTGAGTACTTTTCACCACATATCTTACTGCCTCATCCCCAAACATAGAACCTTTGGGAAAAAAATAATACTGGAATTTTACTAATTTTTTGTTTCTAGAAAGTAATCAGCAGTTCTGTGTGGGGCCATATTTACAATCCAGGGTGACGTGAACCTGCTGTGATAAAGTCTATGGCCGATTATTTTTATGAAATTTGTGTCGCAACATCCACATCCATGTAAACAGTTTTGTCTGGTTTTTGTATCAAAGTCTGAATTCAGATTCAGAACAAGCATGGTGTACAACATAAGAAAAGAGAATGCAGAAGGAAAAAAGCACATGTGCCGTATGTGTTGCCGTAGAGAGAGTGAGAGAGAGGGATTAACAGGGTAATCAGACAATGCCTAAAATAACTCACCCACACCCACAGAATAAGTATGATATATTGTCGTATAAACCTTGTTAGTCTGTCATATAAGTCATGTTAGAATGATTAGATGAGAGCAACGGATAGCAGTTGTAAAGTACATTTGACCACCGTTAATTTAACATCACAAACACCTTTCATTTATTTATATTATTTTGAAATATTTTTTTTTTATTGTTTGAGTTTATTTAACTTACGTTTTTTTTTTTTGGTTTTTTTTTACAAAAATCTGAATTCCACATTGTTAGAAATTCTTGAATGCATTATTTAGGCAGAAATAATGCATTGAAAAGTCCTTGAAAAGTTTTTTCCAAAAATTGCTGTCTTTGATTTTTGATTGCTGTCTTTATTTTTATAAAATTTGCGCAGCAATGTCCAGATCCTTTAAAATTCCACTGTTACATTGCACTTCAGGACCAGTCAACTGCAGTTGTTTTCTAATGTTTTTTAATGTTTTTTTGGATTTAAATTTTGAAATAGCAGTACTGCTTTAATTTATTTATTATAAAAAAAATTTAGCTCAAATTTTGGGCTGTTGTGTAGACGTAGAAATTGTATTCATCTCGTCTTGATCAATCAAGTGTAAAAACATTACTACTGTGGGAAAAACTAAAGAAAAAGTTTCAGAATTAATAGGCAATTTCATCTTGAAGTCATAATAGCCACATTACGGAACATTTTTAATTTTACCCTTTGCTGGTTTTGAATGATGTGATGTTTCCTTCAGGCAGACAGAAGTTACAATGACGTTTGTGGACCTTAAGCCTTGATGTTTTATCTGTGGTTTTCAATATTCCTCTAATCTCTCTTCTACACACTGAACACAATCTGACTTTTTTTTGTACTGGTTTGAACAAATGTGCAAACTTATTCTACTCCTGTTCTGTACATTATATGTACATCAAAAACTTATTATCAACATATTATTATTTTTTATTATTATAAAGTATATTTTTTTCATATTTAAAAAAAATATTCTGTGCTTAACAATAAAAAAAATAATTTCTGATCACTGAGATGTAGTGAATTTGTAAAATGATGTTATCAACATAACCTTTATATATATGTGTGTGTGTGTGTGTGTGTGTGTGTGTGTGTATATATATATATATATATAAAGGTTATGTTGATAACATCATATACATAGTGCTAGCTATTACAAAAAACAATCCAGCTATTGAGTAAAGTACAGTTGGTGCCATTGTAAAGACCCCCTGAGATAAAGCCCCACCTCCCACCCAACCTAATTTTTTTGTATTGGGGTGAGAATGGGTGCTCTCAGGCTGAACCAGTATGTGAATGACAGTTGTAGTTACGTGTGTGAAACAGAGTGTGGTGCTGTTGCCTCAGGAATCTTTTGTAGCGCACATCCTGTGCAGTAACCTCTTACACCAAAAAGGACACGAGAAAAGAACAGTCTTACACTCAAGTCATGGTAGAAAGTTCTAAAAAATCTAATTTAAATAACTTTTTATTCTTGTAAATTGGATGTGTGTGTACATTAAAACATTTCATAAAGATTTAATATTTGATTATTAAAGACAAAAGATTAGTCTTGCCTAATTACAAATGCTATTATTCATATTTATTAAACTATAGTCCCAATAGCCTATAGCAGAAGTGTTGTAGGTTAAGTGTACATTACTCATGTACCGGTTTGTTAAATGCTCACCAGCAAACCCGTGGATGAGCCAGAGACGCCCGTGGTCATCTGTCAGAGCCAATCTGCTTCTGGGGCTGTAACTCCACTGAAAACCAAGATGAGCAAACAGGCCTGTAAAGCTAAAATGTAAAAGGGCAAAGCGATTGTGAAGAGAATAAAAAAATATTAGAGTCAGCTCTCGTTTTCTTTTTCCGAGGCCAGTATTTCGATTTATCCTTAAACACACCACACTTCACCTTACACAGTGCAGTTCTGAATTAACTGGATATTATAATCCGCCTTTTTAACCTTGGCTGAGAATAATCATGACTAGTCCTTGTGCAAGTCCAATGCTTTGTAACATGCATTCTTATTTGAGATCTAAATAAAGCTGTCATTTTCAGTTGGGGATCCAAGTTGTCCTATTCACTACACTTCTACTGCATGAAAATGGGAATTTCACCCTCACCACATACAGAAGGATTATTCCTTAATTTTTGCTTTATAATGGGTGGTGGAATCCTAGTGAACCAGATGACCAGATGAAAGTCACAGGTTCAAATCCAAATCGTTTGGACCCTTTGGACCCTTTTAGCTAGGCACAGCTACATGTTCACTGCCATACCTCTGGATTTACCTAAATAAACAGACAAAATAATAGTTGGTTCTAGCTTGAAAACAGAGCTCAATATTTTCTGTGTGTCTTGGAGGACAGTTTCATGTTCCACGGTTTGGTTGCCTGGTCTAATCTAGTCACAGGGAAAAGTACCGTTCTGTATGCAAACCACATATGGCTACTGAATATTCCACCCACCCACCAGCTTTAGATCGGTTAAATTACCTCTGTGGAAGAGTCGGCTATGGTAGTTGCGTTGTCATAGCTATTTATGATGGCTAATGGGCACAGGGAGTGAAACAGGAACAGTGGGAAGCATATGATTTTGTGCTCTCATTTTCTAAAGTTCCATTTTCCAAAGCAACTTACAATCAGTACTTACATGGACAGTCCCCTTGGAGCTCAGTGTCTTGCTCCATAGGCAGGTCACTAGACCACTACCACTAGACACTCTTTCGGGCCCTTGCATGTGCACATGCTCAATTGATCCTGTTAATAGACCTGTGAGGTGGGATTAAAGGCACTGACAGCTTCTTAAAGCAAATTAAGGTTTGGGCTTTGTTACTCAAAGCAGCTCCAAAGACGCCTCCATTTGTGAAGGAGGAAGACGTTTATTTCCTTAGAATACAGATGGGAAAGACTGTTTTACTGTGGTGAATGACATCCTTCACCTAATGGTCCAGTACAAACGCATTTGATTTTAGCGTATTAATTAACAAATTGCTGTAATGCATTTTTGGTCCAATTTTGCTAAATGGGACAAGTCATCTCAACTTTTCTAATATTACTTTTCTTGCCGAAAGGTATGTTGGGTTTACTTTTTTGTCAACATAAAGGATTGATCATGCAGCAAACACATACAATGAAATCAGATGGTGACCAGTTCTTTTGTCAGCCTTAAAGGGCAACATGACCACAAAAAAAAACACCCCATTCTGCTCATTACTGAAGAGTTCTCGATCAATGTAGTCAATTGTGGATGAAACACGTACTATTTGCTGACAAAAAGCTGAATCAGTCTCCTCGCCATGACACAGGATCTGTGCATGTGTATTTATATTTATTATTCCTCCGGTCCATGCAATATGCAACTACAGCAAGATGGATAGGGACAGTCTCTTGCATTTTCTGCTGAGGTGGTATTTTTTGCTTATGTAATATTATGCGCATCAATTCCTGGCAGAGCAACTTCATCCAAGTATGGTTTAAGTTCATGTCTATACTTACATACATAAGTAGCATTGTATTTCATAAATAATACTTTTCTTTGCAAATTAAATGCAAATAACATTAATAACATAAATAATAACAGCCGATCCCACCCACCCAATGCAAACCTTCTTCAGCCTGCTGCCATCAGGGAGGAGACTTCGGAGTCTCCAGGCCAGGACCAGCAGACTGAAGGACAGCTTCACCCATCAGGCTGTCAGGAAGCTTAACTCTCTCCCTCAAACTCTCTCTCTCTCTCTCAAACTTTTTGAATTCTAACACACACACACACACACACACACACACACACACACACACACACACACACACACACACACAAACTGACCTGCACCAGTCACTCTGTGCAGCATTGGTCTGCCAACAACCTCACACTACTCATAGTCAGTTACAAGACTGCTCTGACACTTTTACACTTTACCTTGTTTACGTGGTTTGCACTCTCCACCATGTGCCCTTACTTGTATGTTGTGTTTTTAAATTTGATATATTATGCTTATTTTTATACCTTTGTATTTAATGTTATTGTTGAATATGTTAATGTTACTGTTTGTATTTTAATGTTACTTGTATGCACCATGGATCTGAGAGTAACGCAAACTCAATTCTCTGTATGTCCTGTACATATGGCAGAATTGACAATAAAGTTGACTTTGACTAATAATAAAAATAATTTACTACTTTTTATTGTATTCCACAGTATTGTTACCCTTTTGATTGACTTGCATCCTCCAAATAAAAAGGATGTATTTTCAATGTCAATTTGTATAGTTTAATGATCAGTAATAAAAATCCACCTCTAACCACCAATGTAGATGGCAAAGATTCTTCACTATGATTAATTCAGCACCCAAAATTGTGTTAGAACCAATGGCGTCCTTATACAAATGCAATGCAGCATTCAAATAATTAAAAATGAACATAAACTTTGAATCATAAACTTTCACACATTTAGCCTTCAATTCATACTACAGTTAAAAAAACACTGTCTCAATTTGAAAAAAAAAAAATCTGTCACACATAATATTTTAGCATTGCTGTAATGTGAATAATCCAAACAGACCTGCTGTCAGTAGCATTATAGTAAATAAAAAAATTACTCATAAGCATCAATAAGACAGCTTAGTTTAAAAGAGCAAACTAATATTTTTTAACTACTGAAACAACCCCAGTTCTTTTCTCTTTTGGTCAGAAAATCTTCAGATAATCTTTGGTTGTAAATACATTTAAATGGCAAAAAACATGGTTTTGAAACTATGTACACAAAGTGACATTATGTGTGTCTCTTTGTAAGGGGGAAGAGTGGTTTAGTGAAAATCAAATGTGAAAAAAACTTGACTGACTGTTTAATTGATGTCCGAGACACTTAAAATTTTAAATATTGGAGGAAAAAAATATCCACCAAAATGAATGAATAAATATACCCTATAGGAATACTCTCTGATGGTGAGACAAATAAGAAATCAACATTTCTTCAGCAGTTTCCATGGTAACACGCAAACATGCCGACTTGGGCATAATTGTTCCGAACACACTCACCAAAACCTGTGGTTATTATCCCTGAGATGCAGGCTGGAGATAATAAGATTGTGACAAAATATGTGTGTCTTCCCATTTATTCAGAATGCGGCTATGTCAGCATCAATACAGGAGAGAAGACCAAGACCAGCTCTCAGTGGGCAGGAAGCAGAAGTGCAATTTTCCAAATGAAGAAAGAACATGCATGTGTTTGTCCTGCAGGGGTGTCTCATTAGCAAGTTCAGAACTATTTGTGCCCAGAAGCAGTAAAAATGTCCAAACAGCAGCCATCGTATGACAACGGAATAACATATTAATAAAAGTGCCGTAGCTCAGCCAGTGAAGCACAGCCACCATGAAATTATACAAAAGTGACACAACAAGACTGCAAGGTCACCTGTTCTCCTGCTTGAATGTTAATAGGAAATGTGAATTTTAATATGAAATGTGACCCTCGTCGGCTAACCTCACACGCCTCGCAGAGCAACAACATGGCAGAGGAGGAAGAGCTGAGGATGGGCTGCATGCTGAAATGTTTAATGTAAACACATTTACACACACTCGCACAAACACTGGCATCATTTTCAGGGTCTTGCTTCAATCGTGTGAATATCCTCAGAGATGAATGGTTACTACCAGCTATTACCATCTATTAAGTAAATCAACAAACCAACATTATTGTGCCATGGGGAGATGTTGTAAAAATTTGGAGAGGGAATCCAAATTGATGAGCACGCTTATGCCCTCTGCACTCTTTCAACAACACATGAGGGAACAGATGGAGCAGTCCATGAAGGAGGGAGGAAAAGTCCATACACAGTCTGAATGGTTCGAGTGGACAGGAGGAATCGAACGGAATCGATTCCAGGAGAGAAAAGAAGATGAACAGGGAGGAGTGATAAATGACTGAATGAATGAATGGTCCAGTATTTCAGATGGACGAGCGGCGGGTGTCCAGCGCAGACGGCTTCGGGCCAGTGTGGTACCGGCACCTCGTCCGCATGCGTCCGCCGCTCCCTGTCAGTCTCCGGCTCGCCCGCTGAATGGCCGCTCCTCACCTTCAACGCCGCCAGACACGGGACTGAGTGGCAGGGGTCGGGACCCTGCTGAATGAAGCCATGGAAGGCCAGGGACAAGGAAACTGCGGCGTCCTCCCGGCGAGTCGCGGCTCCTCCGATCAGCGGGGCTGCGTCAGGTGGCGTCCAAATGTGGGTCAGGTCTTTCTGTCACGTCCATGCGGGCATGACGCGGCGGGTGAACGTAGAGGAGGACGACGTTGCTTTCCAGAATGAGAAGTGACCCGTTTAAAACCCAGAACATGACACATTAACCATGTTTAAAATCCTCTTGTGACAGTGTTCTTGTATAGTGAAGAACTGTGGAGGAAAACAATGGCTAATCAAGAAGATCCTGGATTACTTGAGGGCGCACTATTAAAAAAGGAGGAGTTGAAAAATGTAATGTCTGGCGTACAGTGTATGATTTGGGTGTTTTCCCGGCAAAAGATCAGACGGTCATGAATTGATGGTGATGATATACAATATTTGGCTGTAAATGATAAGAAAGTCTTAAGCCTTCAGGACTGTTGGAAACCATCACCGTTGTCTAACCTAAGGATGTGGAGAGAAGCCAAGAGTGTAAAATGCTGCCATCACAGATAAAGCTCCCTGCTGTGGAGAGAATCAAATATTCTTCTTTTTTCCTTGTTTGCTTTTTTTTTTTTCTTGTTTTTTTTTTACATAGCCTCACATGTGTTATTGCATAGTCTGTATCTTCAGTTTTGTTCTACAATGTTAAATATGCAAGCCAGATAAATGAGCAGGTAAGTCCAAACATCTGACTGGTAATGCAAATTTTTTTGTATTTTGTTCTCGTTATGCACGCTGGCCACAATGACAGTTACTACATTATACTACACTACACCATAGTTCAAAAGCTGTCATATCTGTACAGTCTACACACCTTCATACACACCATTGTACAGTCTACATAATACCCACAGATCCATGCAAAACAGTTTCACATGTACTAGTCTTAGCAAACTGCTGAACTGTGGGCTTAGGAACTCAATATGGTCACCATAGAGTAAGTAACAGCAGAATTCTATCTTATCAGTGTATGTCCTATTGCTGGTGCTTTTGGGGATTTCTGTTCAAGAGGTCCTCTTACCTCTGATTTAGTTGACAGCTCCTTGTCAATCCCAGATGAAACTGTCTGTCAGTGCGCCTCAAGACCAGCCCATCCCAGAAGTCCTTTACAGACATTCTCCCCTCCCTTTTTATTGTTATAAATTCCCTAATTTAGAATCTAGGAGACCATTTAAAATGACTGTGTACAATTTATAATAAAACACAAAATGTAAACATTTTTATCTACAGGAGAACAGATTGTCTGTGTACACACACACTCACACACATAAACTCACATGAAAACACTTTCCTGTCCTTGATATGCAAAATGATCAGAGTGATGTTTCTTTCCTTTCAGTCACCTTATTCTTACAGCAACTAGAACTGTAGTGGTGTTGAATGAATGATTTTTTTTGCAGCATCACACATTAACCATCACACATTTTCTTTAATTTATTTTATACCACCTGTCCAAGTCAGATTCACGCAAAATCCAATCCCAGTTTCCTTTGTAAAAGCAGTTTACCATGCCATTGGACTGTAGGAAGAAAAACACATGAGCACAGAGGTCAACTAACCAGCCCACCACTCAAGATTACATGACCCTCATACAGACCCGATGGGACTGAATCATGGGTAGCAGATTTGAATTACTCCAGTATCTGGAGTTAAATTGAAAATGAGTGATGCTTTGATATCCTGTTATCAAAGTAGGCTTGTTCTGTTAAATTGACCTTTGACCCACAAACAAGGTTTGAGACAGTGAATAAAAAGATTGTATTCATAGTTGGGGGTCCTAGTGAACCAGAATTGATCACTTCATTGATTATAACATTGAAGAACGTTGTAAGTCGCTCTGGATAAGGGAGTCTGCCAAATGCCTTGAATGTAAATGTAAAGTTGACTTATCCAGTTTTCCAGTAGCGCGGCACAAGAAACTCAATTTTGGAAACTATTCAAGGTATATTTTTATAAGCAGGTTATATTTTAATGTCACATTGCTGATAAAAGTATGTTAAAAGTAACCTTATGGTAAAATCTTAATATAAAAGAAACAATAAACCAAATGTGGCAATCACAGAATTAGGGCCTGGAAGGGGCCTGCTATGGTCGATCATGACACCCAAGACCTCATTGTTGTTCTATTACAAAACCAAGTATAAAATATGTCAGTTTGTTAGAAACAGCACTATAAATTTCTTTACTTTATTGAACTATTTTCTATTGTATGTTAAAATGTGCTGTTCAAAGCAGCCTGGCTTGATGTGGTTCAGGTAAATTAACACAGGATCAGATGTTTAAGGTCAGCATCAGGCCACTTCCTCCTGTCTCGCCTGGTCATCACAGTGCAATTCTGCCAATGAAAACAATGTTATGGAGTAAATTAATCTGAGAGAGATAATGTCTGTTTAACCAGGCATGCAGGTGATGGAGAAGTAGATGGTAAAATCAAACTGCTGGCCAGGTGCTAGAGCTTTAATGAACAACGCATGGCTGGATTGGCACTTTATTTCCTTCTCCTAAGAGGAAGTGTGTTGGAGAAGAACAAAAATTGCTCTGGCAGGCATTCGGCAGGAGAGCAGCTGCCGTACAAAGGCTGCCAGCCTCACTTTGTCTCCTCCGAGAGGAATGAAGACACCGCTGAACCACTGCCAAGGCCACAGGTCACGAGACACCGGGCCATCCCAGTCCTATCAATTCCACAGCAATTAGCACGTGAAACTGATGTAATAAAAAACTTATCAATATTTATTGCAGCGGTGGGCCAGGCAGCGCAACACATAACTTCTTGGGTGGTGCATTAAATGTGGATTATGACAGTCCAGCGATGTGATATATTAATGCATGGCATCTAACTTAGATAATCCATAATATCCCAGAGGGGTCAGACGCTAAAAGGGGCACACATAAACACTCACACCTGGCCTTGGCGGCACATCATTTCTAGAAGGGTGATGGGTAATGTGGCGCTGGTCTCATCTGGCTCTGTAAATGTGTACATTAACTGACTGATCGGAACTGGCAAGAGACTGTTGATCAAAGGCTAATGAAAGGATCTGACCAGGATAAAAATACACACACTTAGCAAACTGCAGCTGTGAATCCTTGTGTGTGTGTGTGTGTGTGTGTATGCGTGTCTTTGTGATCTTTTAATGTTTTATTTGCCTGGTTATATATATAATAATTTCGTTATGCACAGTGTACTCCACGATTCCGTACTAATTTGAATAAATGTATATACATGTTTTTATTATACATTTGCTGCAGATGTAAAAGTGATTGACATCTCTATGACAAGCAAATGACAACTTTTCCACCCAGAAGTAATACAAGAACAAACATATCATTCACAGCAGCAAAGCAATTAAGTGCTTTGGTTGCCCTCATAAAGATTTGTGAGTGCGATGTGCAAATTAAAAAAACACCAGATGCCAGAATCTATTCTGTTTCTGATCTGTATGAAGCCAGATATTGGTAATACTGAATACGTTACCTCTATAATGGTGAATAATAACCTTTATATGCTGGAATGAGGAGTGCTAAGTAAACCCATGCATTTTGTGTATCTGTGTGTTCAGTGTTTTTTTTTTCTTCACTTAATAATTAATCTAATATTCATCTTTAGCAACACATCCTAACTCAAGCTCTCTTCCTGCTTCCCAGATCAGTTTGTTTCCCCTTTCCCACCTTCATCCGGTTCTTCCCAGCACCATGTTTCAGATCCAAATGAAGGCTAACTTGTTCCCCCATTTCACCCGGAGCCATGAAATTAGTGCTTTGTTGTTCATGATTATGAAGGAAAGTGTGTGAATGTGTTTGGTCTCCTCCAGTCCATGTTCTGCTTAGCTTCAAGTTCTCTGCAAGAGTGGGTAATTGGTTTGTAATGGAGTAAGGGGGGGATAGTCATGACATGGGCTGAGTTTTTTTCATTAACACACACTCACACACACATACACAAACACACAGAATTACCCCCTGAAATTCTGCAATGTGAACACACATTCCATCAGAGGAATGAAGAACAGAAGGAGAACATTCAGACAATGCAAATATTCCTAGAGTGAACAGCTTAAGCGTAGTAACTGCGATTTCTCCACAGGCTTTTAAACTTCAACGTGACTCTTAAACGTGAGTTTAAGATGAATCCTCCAGCGCTATTAAATAATTTCTCCTCCCAACTTCAAACAAGCTCTGCTGTGTGCTCCACATACCTCTCAAGGTCAGCTATTAAAGGTCTCAACCCTCTCTATTCATCCTCGGAAGGGATTGGAAGTGATTATCTGAGGTTAGCTGATGCATGGTTAATTACTCAGGTAAGTAATTATGTTTTAGTTATGTTTCTTTTTTTTTTTTGTAAATCTACATTTTGTAAATCTACATATAGCTCTTAGAGCAAAAAAACTGTGCTAGGACCTTAGAAAGGCTTGGGTGAAGGATAACCTTAACACGTTTCGTCTTTGACAATCAAAATGTATTATTTGCAGTTTTGCAAAAGTTGAAGAGACTGTAAAGGCCAGGGAGGGCTGAAGTAAAATGGTTGGCATTTCTGGCATCAATGAATCAACAGCACTTGTTGAGAAAGAATTGATTTCACGTTGCTCTTCGTTTCTCCTGCACAATACTGGAAAGCACCTGCATTTGGACCATTTCCGAAGAGAAACCTGCTATTTGGCAAGAGCCCCGGCGAAGCCTCCACACCGACAATAGTGGCGTGCAGGGGCTGTGCCGCGCCTGACTGGGGATTTTCAGTCCCCGAGCGGTCCGGGACAGCCTACCTGCGCGACGCAGGGAGGACGGCTGGAGACACCAGCAGAGGCGCGCACGTGCTCCGGCGGCTCCTGCGGTATGGTCAGTGGTCTCCGGGTGGTCCGGGACCACCTGCCTGGGGGTGGCAGGGAGGGATGCAACCAGCGTCAAAGGGGACGGGCAGAGACAGGGCCTGCACGTGCCCAGAAGGTTCGGCCCTGTTTGACGAACAGCAGCCAGAGGGTCCGGGTCCTCCAGTTACTGGGAGGACCACCAGCAACAGCAGTGCCGGAGCCCTGTGGTTGCCACCGCCATCCTCCCTGCGCCGGCGATGCAGTCTGGTCACCCTGGGGCGGCGCCCTTGAGGGGGGGTGTACTGTGAACTCACACGATGGCCATGCACACGGCGGATTAGCAGGACCTAATCATTCTCAGATGAAGCTCGTTGAGTGGGGACGATTAGGCCCTGTTAAGAACAGAAGAACGGCCGCAGGAGGGCGCGGTTACGTTGACGTTGACAGCCGTGACTTCCCTGAGTTTGTTCATTTCTCTTCACACCTTCGGGTTTGTTTTAGTTAATTCTCATTTTCTGTTTTCTGACCCTCGTGCTTGCTTGTTATCCTCAATGAATCCCTTTTTTGAACCACGTTGTTCGGCTTCTGCAGCTTCCTCACCACTGTACTCCGAGACGTGACAGCTAATTATTTTTTAATATTTCAGTCTAGCAACTTTATATTTTTAACATGCAACAACTCATCTGAATAAGCAATAAAATAAACACTCCATCTGTATTTAGGGAATTTCTCAAGCAAAAAAAAAAAAAAAACGCAGCTCTGTTCATTTATTTGAACACATTTCACATTAAAATGGATCCCAGACATGAACACATTCATTCTGACTGTTTTTTATTTTGATTGCAGCATATTTGTGTATAGTATGTTGGAAATATACTATACAGATAACCCTTTGATGAAAAATGTAGTAACAAGTTTGACCTTGAAAAACTCATTGATTAAAATGATAAAACATGTTTTAATAAATAAACTGTTTACATTATTACTTTATGATACTTATAATAAAAATATTTGATCCCCTCATAATTTTGGCCTGGAATTCAGACTGGGATTCTGGTACATTTTGATTTGATTCTGAACAGAACAACGAATTCAGTTTTTCCCACCCGCTGATGTTATGTTCTTGCTGTCAGCCTGTCGCAAATCTTTGGAGGCGGCGCAGCGCACTGCCAACTGATGTGGTGCAGACGTTGTGTTTATGGTTCACATCATTTGCTGTAAATTAGATGTGGCGTAGATACGCGAGGCAGTCGTAAACCTGATTTCCTTAGAGCACTGTTCACTCTGACTTCACATTCAGAATCTTCAGATTATTGACTCCTGTTCAATTCAGAAAATAACCACATGCAAATGTGTCTTAATTAGTAAAAAATAATGAAAGCTGTCCTTACTGTTGAAGTTAGATCAATCAAATCCATTTTTATTTGAACAGTGCTTTTTACAAGAACATTAGCACAAAGCGTCTTACATTAGAACAGTGCACAAGGCCACAAGTGATCAAACCAAAGGCGACCGTGGCAAGGAAAAACTCCTTGAAAAAACCTTGAGAGGAACCAATGCTCAGAAACCCATTCTCCTCTGCTCTGCACTGGATTACCCTGGCTTGCTGAGTGAGATACAGACAGGAATTGAATTTGATGCATTTTATAGTGTGTTGTACTGGTATAGCTATGCACATGAAGAAAACAAAAAAAAGAAATCTCATGGCAATATGGCAAAATTATGGCATGTATTGTAGTCCAGTTATGCATTATGAGGTAGTATTGTGGTAGTAAATTTGAGTTCTAGCAGATGTAATCGGCAAATGATCTGTAAGGGCCAGGTAGTAAGGAGGAGAATTCCTATAGGAATGAATAATTCTGAAATCCTCATGAAACATTATGAACTTCATAAAGTAATTAATTGTAAGCATACTGTGCTGTGTCCTGTAATACCATAATGTTTAAAAGCACAGGAGGGTTTTTCACACATTTAGCACAAGTTCAGAGTTCATCATAAAAACCCAAAAGGAAAGTAAAGAGGTTTAACAATCTTAATCAGAGGTGATATACATAGAACTGGATTGAAGTTAACAACGCAAGAGGGGACATGGCGCACAGGCAGTAATAAATACACTAGAGAAAGACTGCAAACTATTCTAGGGCTGCATTCCTTAAATTCTGTTAAATGGGAATTCTGTTTTTGGAAACCACTTTTTTTTATAGGTTTGCTGGTCAATGTTCTGCCCGTTGCATCCTTGGTCCATATTCTACAGATGCCACTCTGGATTTTTTTTTATTCAGACAGCCTCTGTGACGCATTTGGTCTTCAAATGGGAGATTAGGAAGTGAAGACTAGCTCAATGAGAAGTGGGGTGGCCAACAGCGCTGCAGCGATGCAGTGATCCTTTGTCTGTTGCTGCATCTCTGTTTCAATACATGCAGGACTTTTTGCACATAACCTGCAGATCAAGCAGCCAAGGAATAATTACCTACGATTGGGTGCATTAAAGACATTCTACCTCTGCAATCCATGACTTAAGGACCTACCGTCCTCCATTGAATATCTGTAAAAGGTGCAGTAATTGTTTTTTGCATAACGACAGACCAAGATTAAGTACTGTTTCAGAGGCCAACAGAGGAACATTCCCTAGAGATGCTTGTTCTACTGGCACACAGCCGCACACTCTACCATCTCCAAGACCTGGAAAATGTTCAGGAGGTTTCAATAAATAATCCCAGACTGCTTACACTGCTTCTCTATGTAATGTATCCCCAAATAAGTTTCGATGCATCGTTTGCCTTCTTAATTCAGGAGTACCATCCTAGACGCTGAACAAAAATAGCTTGATTACGTCCATTTATCTGGGAATTTTTGTCACATTGAAGGTAAAACAAAATAGCCTTTTACTTTCACAGGACCTTGGAAAGCAAGCCACATAGGGCTTTATTTTGGGAGAAAAGACAGATAACATTTATTGTTGTATCAAAGTTCTTTTTGCTATTTCCATTCTGAAAAAACCTAACATGTAAAAAATGATCAATGTACCGAGAATGTGCCCAACTGGCCCTTTCAATGCCCACCAGTCCTAGCAGCATAAAACACACACAGACATTTGCCATTCTGAGGACATGAGTGCATGGTGAGAATCTAAGCAATGCACCACCAGGAACTTGGCAGAAAGGTCTAAGCGTGGTTTAAAAACTCACTTCTTTAGAAAGAAAATTGGCAGGAGTTTCTGGAACATTTTGTGCATGCGTAAAGTCTTTCATTGCGAGGGTAAACTGCTATCTGTCAAATAAAGACGAAATAAATATTTAACGGTTTTAACTATACTGATGTAACAAAAAGGTCTTCCAAATGTGATAAGAAAAAGCCTGTAAGATAAAGTT
Source organism: Denticeps clupeoides (assembly GCF_900700375.1). NCBI lineage: Eukaryota > Metazoa > Chordata > Actinopteri > Clupeiformes > Denticipitidae > Denticeps > Denticeps clupeoides. The sequence continues at coordinate 22,751,133 of NC_041710.1, read as the reverse complement.
TTATTGTGGTATTCATTAATGCTCCTCTTTAATGCAAAGGAAATCTGTTTACTCTCCATCCTTGGGCTGTGAAGGAAGTGAAAAGACGTTCCTGCAGTGACAGTGTTAGTGCAAGGGTCTGCTTTGCCTAATAAAATATTTCTGAGGTGGTTATTAATTAGTGTTAATTAGAGCGCTGTGTGTGCTCATTTGTGTATGATTAATTGGGATGGAGTATGTCAGTGTGTGTGTGTGTGTGTACAAGTGAAACCGAGCAGCTATGAGCATTTCATGTAGAAGCTCTAATTTGCAACAATGAAACAATGAAACAAGCATATTTACCAACGTATTAATAAATGCGCTGCTCCACGTTCTCCACGTTCTCTTTTCTCCCCTCTTTCTCAACAGTTCTGCCGTCCCCGCTTCTACCTCAACTCTCTTTCCCTGCAGCGTCCCTGGATTCTTAAGCCCGGTTTGTGTAGCTACAACTCTGCTCTGGTTATTGTTTCTGTGGCTGGACAAAACATGGAGAGCCTCTTATCTTCCAGAAGCACAGAGAGAGCGTTTCAGAGAAATGGATGTGTCCTGTCAGAGTGACTCAGTGCAAAGTGACTGTGCGGTGTTTACTTGTTTCTGCAGACCTGCAGGGCGGTAGCAAGACAGCGGTGGGAGAAATATGAATCAGGACAGTGACAATGAGGAATGTGTCTTAACAAGTTATCTTCTTAGATATCCTTGCAATTATTGTATTACATTAAATGTTGCCAACTGCATGTGATTAAAATGTTCTATGATATGTTACAGAAATATATGTTTTTATATGTCATCAATTGTTCCATATTTTAACTGATAACTTATTTTTCAGGAGATGAGGATGATTTTTTTTTTAAAGTGCACTTATCAGTAAATGTAGAAATATGCATACATATACCCTGGTGCTAAAAGGTTGTTGTTCCCCAAGAGCCTTCCTTCAGCATTCTGCTGCTGAGTAACAAGAGCTCGTCTCCAGGGCCTTCATCTCCCCGAGCTGCTTGAAAGGGAACAGGCAATGTTCGGGACGTCACCAGGGAGAACAGACCCTCCAAATGGGCTACATGTACAAAAAAAATCCATTTTACTTTCATCTGGGATGCGTGATTGGCAGAGGGCTGATAGATTCACCTCGCACCGCTGTGTAACAGGACTGGAATGGGACACTAAACCATGATAACATCCCCTTTGTCATGCTTGAGAGAGAATTTTTTTTTCCCCCCGCTTGGCACAAAAACTGGAAATTCTCAAATGCAAAAGTTTCCTAAATCTGATCTGAAGCGTTCCACTCAGCCTCCCTGCTACAGCTAATAGGTACCAGCTTTTAAAGCCCTGATGCAACACTATAATTTAATTTCGCGGTTTTCTTTCATTGTGTCAAGAGGGCACTTTAATTATTCTCTATATCAAATTATATACCCTAACAATTTTCATTTTCGCCAAGGGTCATTGAAAGATTACTTTATAGTGCCAGCATGACCAAATAACTAGCATGCTAATAACGGGCAAATGTTCAATTAAAATACATTTAAAAAGTAAAGTGGCCTTGGATTTACAAGTTAGTGGGTTGGTTTGGTTCATGTTGGCTTCAGTCAGCATGCACCTCCACACCAGGGGTCTCAAACTCAGATTAGCTGGGGGCCACAGGAGACCGAGTCTGAGTCAGGCTGGGCCACATCAGGTATTCCATAAAAAAGGTTCTTCTAAACCTAAACTGTCCTGAATATGAAATTGAATGTTGAAGAACGTGAACGGTTATTCTGAGCATGGCTCTTGCTTCTCTGTGTCATTTCTGCTTTTACTTCTTTCAACAACTGCATGGAGGATCATAAACAGCTTGGTAGCATCTATTTTTTTATTGCATGAATATCATGACATTTACGTGTTGGTTGTTAATCTGTTTGTTAATTTGCAGATTCATCATGATAACAAATCATTCGCAGGGATAGTGGCGATCATATCAACTTCAATTTCAAACAAGTCAGCCCATTCATCTGATGGAAAAACTACATTTAATCAGTATGGGGATGAATCAAACACTGATGAAACTGATCGTATCCAATTTAGTCATACATGCTTTTTTCAAATACAACAAGATATAGTTATTCTATGATGGCTATGCAAAAAAAGTATCCTTCCACACAAAATGCGGTGAAGATATCAAAGGAGTGGCCCAGCCAGAACACAGACTTAAAAGGTGGTGTAAACACTGGTTCTTTTTTCTTGGTCACCAGGCCTTTTTATATTCAAATTACACAGAAAATTTCCCTTTTGCCCTTTTTTATAAGTGCAAATATAACAAAGGGAAGGCATTTGAGCTTTTGCCTAAGGAGATATTTACATATGTAAATTATTGTTTTTTCCCCTCTACTTTCTGTAGAGAAATTAGCAATTTATCAGATACAGTGTACATCTCAAGGTCAGATGTGGAGAAAAAAAGTGCTAGATATTTATTGTGAATCCATGTAGAACTGCATGAAATATTATGATAGAAATATTATAGAATGATTGTTCTCCATGTCATAATCATTGCCTTTCACATCTCTATCACAACCACCTCTGAATGCAGTTTGTTAAACTTAAACTATCTTAGAACAATTTTGGGACATCCACTAAGAGACAAATCACAATAATGCACAGTCAGAGGGATGTGTGTACCTTTTTTTATCGCAGCTTTTGTGTGATGTCCCTTCGGAATGGGCTGCATCTGGTTGTTTTGCAAAATGGAAAGCTTTCTGGCTCTGAAATCAGTCGACCGTGCTCTAAATTTACCAGCTGTGTTCCTATGTGCTGGAAGTGTTTCGGATCGGAGATTTAAACGAAGGCCTACATTTGGTCTGGAGCTGCGACACAAATAAAACAAGCAGTCTATATTCATTATATTTTAGTTACCTCTTCTGCTTGTCATGAGTCATTCTGGCAAAGTTCCTCAGTCACAGCATGCTCTATGAATGAAGAACTGAGCTGTTTTGGAATGTCAATTCAGTCGATTATTCATCTTCTAATAAACTAGAACTTCAGATATATCAGTATGCACTGAGATTTATATTAAACATCTTCTTTCTGCATTTACTTCGTTTGTGTATTTAATGAGCTTAATCTTTAGCTGTTTTACAGCTACATCAGAGGTTGTATGTGAACATGGTGACATTTGCTTCTAGTTTACTGTCAATGTCAGCTCTGGGCTATACATGTCAGATTGATGATGCATTCAGTTATATTGGTAACATGTTATTTTGGGACTGTACATCTGCACAGTGGTGAAAGATGACTCCATGATTGCTGGTCATTCTATCAAGTGCAAATGAGGCGAAACAGCGGACCAAGGATCAGTTCCTGTGACACTTAACTTGATATGCCTTCTTAGTTCTATGTTGTCTGCTTGTTATCTTGACTTTTTATTGAAATTCATAGCTATGGCCCATTGTTTGAAGTGTTTTGTATCTGAAATGTCAGTATTTTGCTGAGATGTGGTATGAGTTCTTCGTAGCAATGGTTTTCATCTCGAAACGCTTTCCACCAAAGCCTAATTTTGACTTGTGTGTGCAGTGTGTGTGCAGTTGTTGTCACCAGACTCTTGCGGGTTCTTTGGAGAACAGCCGATCCAGAGTAGATTTAAAGCTGTATCATAGCATCTCACTTTTTAATCATGATGTCCTATTTGCCTTGAAGAATATTTGTGCCTTCAAAACTGATAAATTCCATTTTGAAGGACCTTGGCTTTTATCCAATCAGAATGACTGTTGGTTGTCATGGTGTAATGCTCTTGGAAATGCACTCACTGGCCTTTCATCTTCATTTTGCCAATTTCTAATTCCCTAAATATTTTTTGTGACATAAGATTGGGAAAAGATTCATTTAAATACATACATTCTGTAAACTGCCAGTATGATTTATCCAATCCTACATGATGTGCATTAGTGATTTTTTTTTTTTTTTCGTGCATTTAGATGAGCAGTGGTTTGCCTAGCAGGTAAGAAAGCGGATCCATAATCTGCAGGTTGCCAGTTCAGATCCTGAACCTCCAAGGTGCCAGTGAGCAAAGTACTGTCCCCACACACTGCTCGCCGGGTGCCTTTCATGGCTGTACACTACTCCCCCGGGGGATGGGTTAAATGCAGGGACCCTTATTTCACTGTGGGCACTGGGTGCTTTGCTGTGGTGTGTCACATGTGACAATTAATCACTCTCACTTGAAGAAATAAAAGAAAAAATATTGCCATGTCTGGATCTGGAGCAAAATTTGACATTGGTTAATCAGATAGAGTGTGGAGAATAATGACACATAATAACAAAGAACAATTGTAATAACTCAACGTGATTGTCCTCATGTTCTGACATGGCAGGCCTGATTCTTGTAATCTTGCCCACAAATCTGATTCATTTGTGGAATGGGTCAGACTAGCCTTCTTTCAATGAGCTTTGACATAAGGCTTTCTTTCTAGGCAGTCTGTGACAATTTTACAAAGAAGTTTATTGATTGAATTTCACATAGAAATGTATTATCACTTCAGTGATTAATTAACTGTTGAGTGTGTTTTGCCAGCCTTTACTATAATGAAGAACACAGACTTTTGTTGTTCTTCATGTTCCTTGCTCCCCACATGACATTTTTTGCTAAAAGAAATTATGGAAATTTTCAGAAATGTAAGGGTAGCAAGAGTGTTGTTGTTCTCATTATTAAGCGGGAAGTATTGACCTAGCGGTTAAGGAAGCAGCCCCGTAATCGGAAGGTCGCTGGTTCGAATCCCATTCCACCAAGGTGCCACTGAGGTGCCACTGAGCACCGTCCCCACACACTTGGCTGCACATTGTCATGTCATGGCAGCACACTGCTCAATAAAGGTACTGGGTTGAATGTTTTGATGTGTGCACCATGTGCTGTGCTCTAAAAGTGATTTTATTTTTCTGAAGAGTGCATTCTGAAGATCAGGTAGTGATATATGACCTGAGCCAAGAATGCAATAACATAATTTTTAAGTTTAGAAGATTTAATAAACATAAGGGAATAATAAAGTAACTGACAAATATGCCAGTTTGGCTCCTGTTGTCTTCCTAATAAGAGGGGCCAGTTTTAATCAATCCATAATGATGACCTTCATTTTCTTAAAAAAAAAATCAGCCTTGATGTCTTCTTGCATGAAGACTGGTCAGTATGTATGAAAGTGTTCACCGTAATGAATTAGAGTGGGTCCTATTTCTGTGATCTGACACATAGCATGAAGCAGATATCAATATAAACCTTTATGGGCATGTACAGATGCTCTTTATCCAGACATGGCATCTCAAATCACAAGCAATTCACGTTGGATCGTTTTTACAATGCTGTGTTTACCTACAAATGAGGAAAGGACCTGTTCATGCATGAAGTGGAAATGAGTGAGCACCACTGTTCCACTTAATTAGTCTCAGTTAGTCAGGTATTATAGTTATCTGAATTGTTTCATCAGAAAGGCATCTGCAACCCAGCACAATGGATCTCTAACACTACTGAATGCACTGATTCTTATGTTCAGCATTTCTATATCGCACCATTAAAGCATTGTTCATAATTGCCTCACTGACTTTAGAAATAAACTTTGTTGTTCAAAAAAAAAATAAAAAAGCAAAAGCACAATGCACCCAGCCACGAAAAAGACCAGTACGAAACATACCCAAAATTATGTACTATTTTGAGGACATGGAGACATGGCAAGAAAACAAAGATCTCACAAATGGGGTGAGGGTATATATATAAAAAGAACCAGTGTCTACATCACATTCTTCAGAACATCAAAGGAAGGACCTCTCAGTACAGTAATGACAGACAAGACTGACACATTGAGAGTGAGTGATGCAGAATTCATACTAAAATGTGACTTTGCATTTATTTCCTGCAATACTTTTTAAATAAAGAGTAAATCTAAACATGCACAAATGCCGATGAAACCACAGGCTAAGATGAAACCAGATTGAAAGCGGAGAGTAGTAAGTCAAAGTATTTGACCCATACAAAACTTGGACCAGATAGAATGGACAAGCCCCAAATGGTGTGCATCTCCCATTATGGCAAACATGGAAGACAGTAACACACGCTGACAATGTGTTGTGGTCACAGATGAGCGTGCAGATGGCAGGCGGCAATTAAGTGTTGCATGTTGTATTTGTTCTGCAAGAAGACTCGCTGATGTCAGATTTGGGATGACTTCCCATCTGACAGACTTCCTTGTTATTGGAAATCACTTCTGAATTGCAGAAAGTGGATGAAGGGACCATCCATCTTTTTGTAAAGAGAATGGCTTCGATATTTGATAGGAAATACAGTGTTTCATCATTGTAATACCAGGAGGAGGCACACAATGAAGAACATGGTGAAACATGGTGAAAGTTGTGGTAACAAAAAATACTGTTCACAAAAGCACAGCAGCGTCACACTAAAGAAAGTGAAAGTGAGGCAGATGTCATTGTGAAACACAGCACATAACACGGTGCACACAGCAAAATGTGCCCTCTGCTTTTAACCATCACCATTAGTGAGCAGCCATGACAGGCGCCCGGGAAGCAGTTTGCTCAGTGGCACCTCAGAGGCGCATTAGCGGTTCTGGATTCGAACCGACAATCTTCTGATGACGGGGCTGCTTCCTTAAACGCTAGGCCACCACTGCCAAAAACCCACAGGAGTGGGTAAGCACAATTTAAATAGGTGGCGAAGAAGATCTGGATGCCTGGACCTGGACCTAAGTTTTTTTTTTTTTAAGTGAAGTGATTGTCACACAGTGCACACAGTGAAATTTGTCCTCTGCATTTAACCCATCACCCTGAGTGAGGCAGTGGGCAGCCATGACAGGCGCCCGGGGAGCAGTGTGTGGGGACGGTGCTTTGCTCAGTGGCACCTCAGTGGCACCTTGGCGGATCGAGATTCGAACCAGCAACCTTCTGATTACGGGGGCCGCTTCCTTAAACCGCTAGGCCACCACTGCCCCCAAATGCACGAGCCAGCCAGGAGTCGAACCTAGAATCTTCTGATCCGTAGTCAGACGCGTTATTGTCACGTCCATGCGGGCATGACGCGGCGGGTGAACGGAGAGGAGGACGAAGAGTGACGAGGAATGGAGGACGCTTTCACCTGACATCACGGAACAGGGGTTTAATGGTGAATCACAGGACAGGGGAGACATCCGAGACGTAGACACTGGTGAACACGGAACATAACTTCAAAGACCTGACAGCGGACAGAAACGAACAGGGCAGCTTTATACAATTAACACAGGTGAAAACGATTAGGGAACATTACACAGGACAATGAAACTCCGGTCCGGATCCTGATCCTGACCCGGACCGGAGTAACCCCCATTTCGGAACGGATCCTGACAGTTATCCATTGCGCCACTGGCCCTGCAACTGGACCTGGAGATGGAGTTTGGGGTGGGTCATTGCACACAGACATTCCATGTCCACCTCACCGGGAATTTGGGAGGGAAACTGCCGTCACCTATTTCCCTTCATGGTGAGTTCATGTCAGCTGTGCCTGGCCAACCAGGGGGCACAAATGAACATCCGGTTCCATCCCCCACAGGTGACGGAACCCCTAATATTGTTTATTTGTGCCCCCTGGTGGGCCAGGTGCACTGTGCCATCATAACCAAAACAACTATATTTACATTTACAGCATTTATCAGTCGCCCTTATCCAGAGCGACTTACAATCAGTAGTTACAGGGACAGCCCCCCCCCTGGAGACACTTAGGGTTAAGTGTCTTGCTCAGGGACACAATGGTAGTAGCCTGGGTCTTCTGGTTCATAGGCGAGTGTGTTAACCACTAGGCTACTACCACCCTGACTATTTGTCGACTATTTGTCGTTTCGTTTTCATCTGTAATGGCTGTAGGCTGTAGCGCCCCCCCAGCTGCTGGAATATTAACCTGAGGTCTCCAGGGCAGGCACAGCCTGTGGCTCTCCCTCATGATGCTATAAATATTAATAAAAATACAGAAACACTACGGCAGAAACACTGAGGTTTAAGGCAATTCTTGGGTCAGGTCCTTGAACAGAGCGGCAAATGACAGATGATGATTATCTCACCTCAGGGCCCAGGGACAGCGATCGCCTGTCAAAATTTCAGCACTGTGACCTGAATGACAGTTTGTGCATGTGGGAGGACAGGTGCATGCTCTCAAATACAATAAGCTCTAGACACATTTTCATGGCCACTTGAAGCCACTCAGCCATCAACAGAGCCATAAGAAATTACAGGGGTTGTGATCAAGGTAGCAGAAGTGAGGCAGCCGCTCAATCTAGAACCTCAGAGGAGAAGAAGAGCGCCATCACGTTATTTTCACTCTCGTTCTCTGTTAACAAAATGTCTCTCTGGAGCTACTAGTTTCATTTAATTATGCTTAAGAAGCCCAACCAAACAAACACAAATAAGCACTCAGGGCACGTTCTCCCATGTCACATCAAATGGACCTGAATATTGACTGATCTGATTTGGTCATTAGCAGACTGCGTTCTAATTTGTCCTGGATCATTTCTGCTAAACTGTATGACGTGCTGATGTGCAAAAGTAACTGCTGATTCATGACCACAAAAGTTGAAACGTGTGGCCACAACAATGTGACAAAGACGGAAATTAGATCAGATTTGTTATGTCCCTGGACGTACGCTCCCACGTGTTCTCTGTGTGTGGCTGCGTTTTTGTGTCCTGTCTCTTTTAGATGGACTTCGTGGGAGGAGTTGAAGCCTACCAGCTCCACCTACCATCTGCCTATTGGTCACCACCACCTATATAAAGAGACTTCAGATGTTCGGGAGGTCCCCAGGGTCTGCTAGGCCCTTACTCTTTTGGGAGGTCCCCAGGGTCCACAGAGATCTGCAGTTACACCATGTGTATTGTTGCTTTGTGTGGTAGACCCTTTGTTGTTAACCTGTTAGCACTCCGTGCCCTTTTTCTTAACGTTTGTGCGTGTTTGGGATGTCCCCGCTGGACCACCCCTTCCTTTAGGCTGTACTGATGTTGGTTATCTGTGCTGAGTCCGCTGCTTTATTGTAACTGTTAGCACCCTGTAAAAAAGCACTGTGTGTATGCTTTGTTCGGTTTTGTGTGTAACAGGGAACCTCCTCCTCTCCACATCCTTGTGGCGTTTCTTAGAAATGTGACAGGTTTAATTGGAAAAATTCTGCAAGTCTCACAACCAGGGGTGTAGTCTGGGGGTCCAGGCTTTTTTACATTTACATTTACAGCATTTAGCTGACGCACTTAATCCAGAGCGACGTACAATCAGTAGTTAGAGGGACAATCAGGGAGAAGTGTCCTGCTCACAATGGTGAGTGGGGTTTTTGTTTTCTTTTTAATAGGCTACTGAGGGCTCCACAGCAAAACCAGCCTGTGGGTCACCCTCAAGATGCTAAATAATAAAAAAAAGGTTTCCCTTTTTATTGGGTGCACAAATATTTAAACTCTTCTGGTACGCTGTACGCTGGGGCAGTGGTGGTCTAGTGGTAAAGGAAGCAGCCCCGTAATCAGAAGGTTGCTGGTTCAAATCCCGATCCACTGAGGTGCCACTGAGCAAAGCACTGACACACTGCTCCCCGGGCACCTGTCATGGCTGCCCACTGTTCACTCAGGGTGATTTAGATTAAATTGTAATTTTCTTGTCAAACTTTGTGTACAGAATCTACAACAGAGTGAATTAAATAGATGTATTCATAGTTGGGGTCCTAGTGAACCGGAATTGATCTCTTCATCGATGGTAACTTGAAAGCACGTTGTAAGTCGCTCTGGATAAGGGCGTCTGCCAAATGCCGTAAATGTAAATGTAAATGTGATGGGTTAAATGCAGAGGACAAATTTCACTGTGTGCACTGTGTGCTGTGCTGCTGTGTATCACATGTGACAATCACTTCACTTTACTTGTGGTCCTGATATAACCTGCGAGATTCAACTTTGGATATGTCTTGAATCCGTCTGCAGCTGCTGAGACGGTAGCCTGCACAGCATAACAGCTTCTCCTTAAACTTTTGTCTGAAGTAACAACAGCTATGCTGAGGAGAACTAAAGATAGGTCTCAGGACTGAGAATGATTCACTGGAGGAGTCCTTTTCAACCCAATAAAGCAAGGATGCCGCATTTGAAGCACCCTCCTAATTGAGACAACCTTGTCTCTTGTCTCTTACATTAACATTTACAGCATTTACCAGACGCCCTTATCCAGAGTGACTTACAATCAGTAGTTACAGGGACAGTCCACCCTGGAGACACTCTGGGTTAAGTTCAGGGACACAATGGTAGTGGGAATGAACCTGGGACTTTGAGGTCTTCTGGTTAATAGGCGAGTGTGTCTCACACTAGGCTACTACCACCAGAACATTTCTGGCCCACAATTTGAGACATGCACTTAACTTGCACTTAACTGTCTGCATATAAAAACAAAGCACCTGCTTGTCAAACAAAGGGACAAAGAAGAACATTCAAATTAGAGGCAGATAATGAGTCCATGGTTGATCGTGATTTTTTTTTCAGGCAATTGACAAATGGCCAGTGAAAATGCGGAATATCATTTCAGTGCGGAGATAACTGGGTGGGACGAGGCAGGGAGTTTGATCAGAGGTCCACACACACTCTGCTATTTCCTCCACACAGCAGACAACTGATCATAATTTTTTTAATGTATAATTCATAATATGTTTTATTAGTCCATTATCTATAATTCATATTGCAATTATTTTTCACTAAAATGACTTGAGGTAATGTCATTTTATTGGTCTTGATGCATTTCTGCAGAATTGTAAATAGCTGCAGAACTATATATGCCACCCCAGGGTCACTTTTCAGCAGCAGTCTGCGAGTTAGACAGCCAATTGCTATGGTCTGGAAAATGAGTGTGGACCATTATTCTTCTGTTTTGTTCCACCACTGCTAGTGCCGCCTGGTCTTATACTGCTAACTGAGAGTGGAGATAAACATTACTGCAAATGCAATTCTGCTGACACAACAAAGATGTGATTAACACATGCATTTTCAGGGGCTCGGTTTGAATCAATTACTCGCTTTGTTGAAACTAGAAATAGAGAGTAAGTCAGAAACATTAAATGAACAATAGGACCAGCAAACCGAGGAAAGGCTGGCTCACTGATTCTGGGGTTACAACCGTGTCTCTCTCTCTCTCTCTCTCTCTATATATATATATATATACACACACACACACACACACACACACACACACACAAACACATTTTTTTTTACTTTAAATCTAACATTTTCTTCTGTCTGTTTTATAAATTAAACTAGATTAATTCAGATGACCTGCTCTAAATTAGATTATAATGTGCATGAATGTGCCCAACACAAGCTCAGTAGAAGCAACCACCGCTGTGTTCAGTGTGTAGTCTTTCTTTAAATTACACTGCAGCGTTCTGCTGGGCATTCAACCCAGTGGAGAAAAATGGCTTTATTTTACCTTCATTTTTACTGTCCACATTCATTTTTATCACTAAGCCATTCAGAGGGTATAAACTCACAATAGAGACGAAGTCCATGCTCTATGGTTACCTATTCACCGAGTGTACATTCTTTTAGACCACAGGAGTAAACCGGAGAACCCAGAGGAAACCCGCACTAATGACGGGGTGAACACAAATAGTACTGTGTGCGCCACCTCAATGATGCTCCTTGATGCCCCCTGCTGGCCTCTCCCTGTCACGGTACAATATGAGGTTTTAGATTTTCATGTTTTTAAAGGTTTCTCGTGTTTCCCCTCATTTTCCTTGGAGTGCTTTGAATGAAGGCTAATGGGGGTTATGGAGCTCATTTGAATTCTGTAAAGCATTTTGAATGGCTTCCAGTTAAGTGAAATCCAGAGATCTTTTATTAAAGGTGCATAGTGAGCTATGAAGATGAGAATTACTATTGTCTATTTTCTTTCACCTGTTATACAGAGGGACATTTTAGAAATGTTATATTATACACAGCACAGGGGGGAATGGTAATCGTTTCTGTCTTACCTTGGACAGGAGAAACTAAATGCCCAACCAACCCTTTTCATTTGTTATTTCTGACACCCAGCAGATGAACAATAATGATGTTGTAGTGTTAAGCCCTCACAAATCCTAATTCCTTATTCTGGACCATTTAAACTTCCTCCCATCAATATGTCACAAATGCAAGTCTTTCTTACCTACTTCCATTTTCATTCTGTTCTCCAAACTAATACCCCTTGCACACAAGTGCCATCACCAAATCATAGTATTCTAATAGGCAAAATACAAAAAAAGTTCATATGTGTCCATTCACAGCCTTCTTCTACAAGTGACGTTCATACATTTTCTCATTTATAAATTATTCATTAATTAATTAAATTAATACCCACGTTATTTAATATACAGTCGTGGCCAAATGTTTTGAGAATTACATAAATACTGTTTTTCGCAAAGTTTGCTGCTTCAGTGTTTTAATTTTTTGGTCCATTGTTTCTGTGGTGTATTGATGTATAATTAAAAGCATTTTTATAATTTTATAAGTTTATGCAATTTGCCCTGGCATTCTGTCAATCAACTTCTGGGCCAAATCCTGACTGATGGCAACCCATTCCTTCATAATCAGTGCTTGCAGTTTGTCAGAATTTGTGGGTTTTTGTTTGCTCACCCTCCTCTTAAGGCTTGCTCACAAGTTCTCAATTGGAATAAGGTCTGGGGAGTTTCCTGGCCATGGACCCACTTAGTTATTTTGGCCTTATGGGACGGTGCTCCATCATGCTGGAAAAGGCATTTTTCTTCACCAAAACTGTTCTTGTATGGTTTGGGAGAAGTTTCTGGTGGAGGATGTTTTGGTATTATTCTTTATTCATGGCTGTGTTCTCAGGCAAAATTGTGAGTGAGCCCACTCCCTTGGATCATTTCCCAAACAATCGGGAAGAGGCATCTAGAGAAATGATTGAAGGAAAGGTGATCACCAAGCATCCTGAGACCATTCATGTGTGGGGCTGCTTCTCATCCAAGGGAGTGGACAACACACACCGCAGTCCTCAACAGTCCAATTCCTGTCATTTTGCAGAATATCAGTCTGTCCTTGAGGTTTTTCTTGGAGAGAAGTGACTTTTTTGCTGCCCTTCTTGACACCAGGCCATCCTCCAAAAGTCTTTGCCTCACTGTGCGTGCAGAAGCACTCAAACCTGCCTGCTGCCATTCCTGAGCAAGATCTGCACTGGTGGCACCCCGATCCCACAGCTGAATCATCTTTAGGAGACGGTTGCTGGTAACCATGGGTAACAGAGGAAAAACAATGATTTAAAGCATCACCCTCCTTTTAAACTATCCCGTCTGCCAGTCAGCATGACAGAAAGATCTCCAGCCTTGTGCTCTTCAACATACTCACTTGTGTTAAGGATAGGATCACTGAAATGATCTCAGCAGGTCCTTTGGTGGCAAAAAAATGTTTTGGGGGGGATTAAGTTCGTTTCCAATGCAAAGAGGGACTTTGCAATAAATCTGATCACTCTTCATAACATTCTGGAGTATATACAAATTGCCGTAATAAAAAGAAAAGCAGCAAACTAGTATTAATGTAATTCTCAAATCTTTTGGCCATTACTGTGGCTAGTTACACCTGACTACCAAGTAGTTTAATTTAAGATGAGTTTATGCTCAAACCTCTTTTTGCATGATGATAAACCTACTCTCTACCTTTTGTGTTCAACCTCTGACCTGTTGTAAATGGCAGAAAATCTTATTTAAATTGTTATGGTAAATTAGTTTTTCCCAGCGTTATAAATGGGTTGGAGATGAGAGAAACCTTCAGCTTATGAGAATGTTTTATTAGGCACGAGCATAATTTCTCCACAGCAAGAAAGCTACATATTTTGGCTTGTGCTTCACATGTTGTAGCACTATTCTATTTGTTAGACGCTTTGTGACAATGTACAATGTACAAAGCGCCATATTGATAAAGATTAATTGATGGATTGATTGATTGATTGAAGGAGTCCTAAGATCCATGATCATACACGTCATATGACGTTGGGAGTTGGTAGAACACAAAAATGGGTCATTAACTCTGAACCATTTGCTCTGGTTTCATGTGTTGTGTTGATAGTCATTTTTTTTCCTAAATGGCCAAAAATAAAATTCACTGTGCAGTAAAAACAGTGAATGTGAACATGTACATTTTAATCACCTTTATTTTTGTTCTGCAGTGTGCTTAAAGATTACTGTCATCTTGAAAAAAAGACAATAGGGGATTCAATAAATAAATAAATAAATAATGCATCATCCACCAAGGCAAATTCGGGACATTTAAACCCAAATGATCTGCAACCTTTAGGTACAGCTTGTGTGCATTTATCATATGACAGAGTTAATCCTGTGTAATATGTATATACATGAGGCAGATAGTCCATATGACATTAGAGAACATGTTTTTGTAAAAAAAAAAACAAAAAAAACAATCAGACCTGAATCAAAGCCGGGTTTTCGTCCGTAACACTGTCACATCAATGACAAATATTTGTCTTAGTTTCGTCACACAGCTATAAAAGCAATGAGGGAGGAAGCTGCCATCGGGAAAGCTTGGAATGACAGATGAGATGCCGCGTGGAAAGAACTGTTCCTGAATTCCCGGCCCATCGCTCGTTTTGACTGCAACAAGATCCCTTGACAGTGTTTAGCCGTTCTCTGTCCCCACAAAATACGTCTGACAGAGCGCCTGTGTTATTCTGAAGGATCCTGCTCACCAGGTAGCTGTTACACCCATGAAGGCATGAAAAAAGCAGGGCCCTCGGTTTTTACATATGTATCTCAGGTGAAAGAAAATTGTGTTTTATGTTGCGCAAGCCTCACAGAAGTGAGGAGAAAGCAGCCATATGTGCAAAGTCATCATAAAAATAAATCGTCTTTCAATGCTGGACACATGCCTGCGGACATAATTAACATCACAGTCACCCGTAATGGTGGTACAGTGAAATGTGTTGTGTGTGCGTTTTTTTGTTTTGTTTTGTTTTTAAGTGGGGGTCTCCAGAGGAACCCCCAGATTGAGGGAGGGGGATTTGGTCATGTGACGATTGTCAAGGCCTGGATGCACAACATGAGCCATTTATCACACGAGGCTTAGCAATAATAATCTCCTCCATGAGTTCATTTCAAAAGGGCCTTTTCCACGACTTACACAGGATCTTGTGGAAGGCTCGACGGAAGTCCTGGTTGAAGATGGTGTAGATGACTGGGTTGAGGGAGCTGTTGCAGTAGCCGATCCAGAAGAAAAACTTGAACAATGTCTCAGGGACGGCGCATGATTCGCGACAGATGCCGTAGAGGCTGTAGGAGAAGAAGAAAGGGAACCAGCAGACCACAAACACACCCATGACCACTGCCAGGACGAAGGTGAACCTCTTCTCCCTGGCCTGAGAGATCTTCTTTCTGGAGAGGGTGTTCCTCCTCTTCCTGCGCGAGGAAAACAGCTCCAGGGATTTGCTGCTGGCCCTGGACTTCCGGCTGGAATGCTTGGAGCTGGTGCTGTTTTTGCGGTTCATCCGTCTCTCCTTCTTGGCAGCTGGGTCATTAGGGTTGTTGTGATGCTGCTTCTTGGTCTTCTCATCCGATGAACTACTGTCCTCCAGATCCATGTCCAGCTCGTCCTCGGCAGGCTTTTTTTCACAGTGACCGTTCTCACGGTTGGCGCCTCTCTGGTCCACTCCATTCTCCAGCTCGCCCCCACCCTCCTCGTCTGCAGCGTTGTGTCCTTCAGGTCCCTCGTGCCTCTTCTCAGACATGCTCCTGGTGCGGGTCTTGGCCACCTGGTAGATGCGAATGTACACCAGGATCATGATGACACAGGGCGCAAAGAAGGAGCCGATGGTGGAGTACAGGATGTACCACGTCACGTCGTTGAGCTCGCACTTGGGCTTGTCCCCGCCGCTGTCACCACGGGCCATGGAGATGAGCGGCGGGAAGGAGATGACGGCCGAAATCAGCCACACCACCACTATCATGCCCTTCACCCTGCGGGGCGTGCGCTTCAGGTTGTACTCCACCGCCTGCGTGACGGACCAGTAGCGGTCCAAGCTGATGGCGCACAGGTGCACGATGGAGGAGGTGCAGAAGAGCACGTCCAGCGCCAAATAAATGTCGCACCAAACTTTTCCGAAGAACCAGTAGCCCATGAGCTCGTTGGCCAGGGAGAAGGGCATGATGAGCGTGGCGACCAGGATGTCGGCGCTGGCCAGGGACACCAGGAAGAGGTTCTGGGGCGGCTTGAGCGCCCGGCTCGTCAGCACCGCGATCACCACCAGCACGTTCCCGACGATGGTGAACAGGATGAGGAAACTTACGAGTCCGGCGAGACCGCAGATGGTGCCCAGCGAGTACCCGTCCCGCGCCGTGGAATTCGGGCTCGGGACCGACGCGTTCTCGGCTTCCGTGGACAAATTGAGGAAATCCATGTCGACTAAATTTTTAAACAATACAACAGTTCTCATTGCGACGTTTACTCGGATTTATTGGTTCGATTTTTGTCTTCTCTCCCATAGTCTTTCTTGACCCCCCCAAAAAATCAGACGCCTGGCAAAAAAACCCCAACGTCCTCTAATTGCTGATGAATTCATTTCTCCATCCTTCAGGCAGATCTCCTCCACACGCCGAACGCATCTTCACCCTCTCTCCTGCTCCACCAAGTGTCCTGCCTGCGCGGAGCGCACTGGTCACGTGGTGCCCACATCCAACTCGGCGCGCGCCCCGCCCCGGTGTGTGTGTGTGGTGTGTGTGTGTGTGAGGAGCAGGAGGAGGAGAGGGAGAGAGAGAGAGATGGGCAAAACGAAAGAGCAACGATCAGTCACCATTATAATTGGCAGATTGTAGATGATTCAAATGAAAAGTCAATGGACGCGTCTTTACGCACGGAGACGCCCTCCTGTCCAGGACGAATTCCACCAATCCACCATCCGAATTTCGTACACCATCCATGCAAGGATGTCGGAAAGGGGTCAAATATAATTATACATAATAATATAATCTCTTCACATTGTACAGTATACAAAGGAAATGTCATGCGTGATGAGTGGAGATGATCTCGTTCTTCATCGGGCGTTTTTGTCATACTTTTCAGGGGACGTGGGGAGTATATTTTCGCGGAGTGTATTTGCAGCTACAGAATCGGGTATCAGTGTCTCGTGGAAGTATATCCGTTCGCTGGATGTCACTATTGTAACGCTCGCGTTCCCTACACTGCACCAATAAGCAGATGCGTGCATTTACCACGTCCAGCAGGTCCTACGTGGAAATCCGATGTTAGTCGTTATTTAGGGCAGCAAGATCAGAATGGATCTGAAACACTAGCACGCCACACGTAATTATTTCTTCAGTGCAAAGCAGCCAGCAGATCTGAGCTCATGGCTCCAGCTGTGAATGCAGTAACTGAGGAAGGGATCAAGGTCCGAATGTCTTCCTCGAAAAGGGAATAAAACGAACTGACCAACTATGACCTCAGAAGGACCAGACTGGCTTGAAGTCCATGGGCCAGCACCATAGACAGTTCCCGTTAGGCAGTAACTACAAGAACCACACTAGGCTCTGTTCATTTGTGTTAGTAAATTTGTGCGTAACGTATTTACTCCTTTCTTCATCGGTGAGTGTGTCTGCGTGGAGGTTTACGACACAGGAGCAGCAATGCCAAGCCTTGCCAAAATACGTGGCTATTACGTGCGATTAGTGCTCATCTCTGGAAGCCTTCTTTCCAGGTGCGCGCAGTCATGGCCCTGATCTTCAGTATTCCACTGCTGCTGCCCCCGCCACCCGCTGAGCGCAGTTCCATTAATCAAAGGCAGAGAAGTATCCTCTTTATTTCCCTGCAGTCGGACCTGTTTAGTGTGTGCGTGGATGGAAATAAGGCCGCGTGTGTGTGTGTGTGTGTGTGTGTGTGTGTGAGACGCGTCTGTCTGAAGCTCCGGCCGCAGGTCTTCCCCGAGCTGACACGTATCGAACCGGTCAGGCCTGTGATCATTGCTCTTTACCCACCGGCCACAGTTATCAGTGTTTAATTGAGACCCTCGTGAGTGATCCCCGACATTTGCCCGTGCGCGTGTCTCCTTCATTACAACTGGGAACGTAACTAAAGAACAGACACAGAAAGACAGGCGTGGTCCTCTTCCTACAGAGACTGTACATCATCATCATCATTTCTTTTGTCAGAAACACATTCCTTATTTGAGCATAGTTTCTACATTACACCGCACAACACTGCAATCAGGTTCACCGTAGTGTCCACTATTACAAATTTATAAAATGAAACATTTATGTTGTCAGACATGCACGGGCGCTGTAGTGGTGAGATAAAGAGTAATTCCCCTGGAATTAAGCCTGTTCCCTGAGTCTTGTGGGGGAGGGGGGTTCGTGACGGTGGTGGCATGGTCCACACCTGTAATTTGGACGACTCTACAATGTGTGTATGTTGCTGTAAAATAAGAACCAACTAAGAACCATAATGCTGCATTCTGTTGAGATTCTGGCCAGTTGATTGACAGGGTTTTGCTGGCATTTTAATTGGCCAGTTGGGTTCCTAAAAAAGCAATCAGAACTCTAAGTCATTTCGTTAAACATCTTTGTCACCCTCTGAATGACAATTCCGGGCAACAGGAACTGGTTCAGACACAAGCAAAGGTAAAAAAAAATCCAAAATGTCATCAATACAGTAAGCAGCATAGATTAAGGGGTTATGTACCCCAATACTGGACAACTTTATAAATCCTTTTTTGTTGCAGTTGTACCTGTGCCAGCCTATGAGATTTCTGCTTTTACTTTTGCAAACTATTTTTTCCACCACCTGTATTCTTTTGTCTCCATGACTACGGCAGGATTTGGTAGAACCTTACCGCTGCGACATAGAGCTTTGAAGACGGGCCTTTTGATTTAAATGAATGTCCTGCACAGGGTCGCAAATGATGCTGAACACAAAAGACCATTTGCTCCTCATGTACCTCATAAACTCTGCGCCTCGATTTCTCTTCTCTCCCCTTCTCCCCTGAGCAGGTGTTGATTATCAGGTCATTGTGGATGTGTGAACCGTGCTCTGCCATGTCCTGCAGGCCCAGTTAACTCCTTGCTTCAACATATCTCAAAATATCTGGATAACGATTCGCTCCATCCGGCCCTTGCATGTGCGCTCATCATCATGTTCACGTTGTATTTTAATTGACCATTAACGTATCCACCTCGGTCGTGTCACACCAGCGGTTTTCTACCAGAATAAAGTATACAAATCATTGGGAAGTGGAGATTGGGGTCGGGGGCTGTTTTCCAGGTTATTGGAGATCCAGCTGACAGGGCTACTGTGGGACTAACCTGGAAAACCCAATTTTACCTTCCGTCTTCTGCCTCAGGAAGTTGGGACCTCTCACAGCCATTTTTCCCAAACCACAGTGTCCCTATTTCTTTCCTTATTGGAGTACCCCTGACTTGGCCACAAGCAATAGCCATTCCACACACCCAAGTGGTGGCCAAGGACCAACTCAGAGTAGATTTAGTATTTATTGGTTGTGTTTCCTTCATTTGAAATGTATTTTCTCGCCTTGCCAGATCTGGATCATTAACAGGTGTACATGTAGCTTTTAGTCATGTTTTTTTGGTGTGCATGTGGCGAGAGGTCATGTAGGAAGGACATTTGTATTTTTATGCCACAGGAGACCTAGTAGACTGGGTAGTTTCAGTTCCTGCTGGGTGCCTTTCATGCCCAACCCATCAGCTCAGCAGTCAAAGCAATGCACAGATGGCCAGCCATCGCAGCATACAGAAAACAGGTGAGAGAGTTAAGGAAGGAGGATGGAAGAATATAAATGAATTACTAATTAGCTCTCCATACTCTCTCTTTTTGCTTATCTCCCGTTTTCCCCTCATTATGACTTCAGTCCGTACGAATTTTTTTTTTTTTAAATGACATTAGTTTGATTTATCTAAAGCTGTTCAATTTCCACGTCATTGCAATGCAAGTAATGATAGGAGTATAATGGGGTTTTTTTCACAACAAATATATTGCTCCATACGTCCAAATTCCTCCTCCTTGAACCGTCACCTTATCGTTTGAGAGCCCTAATGATCCAAGGATTTATGTTGTCTGGGGCACTTGGTGCCCCTTGTAGAGTCTCGCATGACAAATTGGTCTTAAAGTGACTGTCACACGTGATACACAGCAGCACAGCACACAGTGAAATTTGTCCTCTGCATTTAACCCTGAGTGAGTAGTGGGCAGCCATGACAGGCACCCGGGGAGCAGCGTGTGGGGACGGTGCTTTGCTCAGTGGCACCTTAGTGGTACCTTGGCGGATCGGCATTCGAACCAGCAACCTTCTGATTACGGGGCCGCTTCCTTAACCGCTAGGCCACCACTGCCCCAGCTGTCTTAGGTAAAGGGTGAAACAAAGAACGGTTCAGAAGATCTTTCATGGAAGGAACAACAAAGAGTCCAAGTACCCAGCTCAGAGGGTTATTGAAATCCCACAGACCGAGGCGGCAGCTTTGGTGGTCCGATCCCCGGACAAGAAAACGGTCTATTGACACATGGAACGTCACTTCTCTGGCGGGAAAGGAGCTGGAGCTTGTGGAAGAGGTTGAGCGGTACCGGCTAGATATAGTCGGACTCACCTCAACACATAGCATTGGCTCTGTAACCCAAGTCCTTGAGAGAAGTTGGACACTCTCCTTTGCTGGAGTTGCTCCGAGTGAGAGCCGGAGGGCTGGGGTTGGCTTTTTATTAGCCCCTAGACTCTCATCTTGTTTGTTGGGGTTTACCCCAGGGGACGAGAGGGTGGCTTCCCTGTGCCTTTGGTTGGGGAAATGGGTCTTGACTGTTGTTTGCGCTTACGCGCAAAATAACAGCTCAGAGTGCTAGATAGTGCTCCGACTGGGGACTCCATTGTCCTGCTGGCCTTGGGGTCCTGCCGGAGGAGCTGGTGGAGGTGGCTGGGGAGAGGGCTGTCTGGGATTTCCTACTTGGGATGCTGCCCCCCGCGACCCGGACCCGGAGAAGCAGGGGAAGACGACGACGACGTCCAATTCTGTCACGTCCATGCGGGCATGACGCGGCGTGTGCACGGAGAGGAGGACGAAGAGTGACAAGGAGACGAGGAATGAAGGACGCTTTCACCTGACATCACGAAACCGGGGTTTAATTGGTGAATCACAGGACAGGGGAGACATCCGAGACGTAGACACTGGTGAACATGGAACATAACTTCAAAGACCTGACAGCGGACAGAAACGAACAGGGCAGCTTTATACAATTAACACAGGTGAAAACGATTAGGGAACATTACACAGGACAACAATGAAACTCCGGTCCGGAGTAACCCCCATTTCGGACCAAATTCCAGGGGTAATGGTTTGAAAGCATTTAAGCTATCAACATTTAAATTTTATTATTAACATAAGTTGAAAATGTGCTCATACCTAATCCCCAAGGTTTGAACCCCAGCTTTTACCTTGTGTACATGAAGTTTGCATGCTCTCCCTGTGTTGGTTTCCTCTGGGTTCTCTGGCTTCCTCTCGCCGTCCAAAGGTATGTACAGTACAGGCCAAAAGTTTGGACACACCTTCTCATTCAATGTGTTTTCTTTATTTTCATGACCATTTACATTTTTAGATTCTCACTGAAGGCATCAAAACGAATACATGTGGAGTTATGTACTTAACTCCACATGTACATAAGATCTATGAATCTTATCAAATAAGAAAAAAATCCTTATATTCATTGTTGTTGATTATAAATATATTTGGGTAAGCAATTAAATCCTGTAGGAAGGCCGGTTATAATCAAACGGTTGCATGTTGGAATCCCGTACTGCCATGGTGCTCCTGAGGTAACCTTGAGCAAGGTACCATCCCCACACACTGGGGTCCTGACCAGAACATCGGAGAGAGAGTAGGTGGGTCTGCAGAGGCAGCTTATTGTCCCTTTTTATTAAAATGGTTGTACCTGGAGGACCAGGCTCGGTGTGAACAGCAGTGATTGACGGGATTATTATAGTCTCAGCGTGCTGTGAAGTCTCCACATGCAGGCAAGAACTTCATAAAAGGTAAGAACCTTAATGAAGAAGTGTCAGTCAAGGTGCATCACTCTGCTCCACCAATCCTCTGTTTTGTCCTTTGTTTTAGTAATTTGCCTTCAATTTGAGCACAATATTCAGAGAAGACAGAGGAGCTCTTGGTTGGAGAGACCCGAAATGTTTGAAAATAAGTGTGCACTACAGCGTAGTCATACTTAGAGTAATGGCACTTGAATGAAATTATCTCAAGGATACGTACTTTCTGGTGTGTTATATAAAGCCTTCGGGCTCTTTGTTCAGGTCTGACTCGTCTCTTTCAGGAGCCACTGTGGTATCACCTTAGACCTGTTTTAAGAGTCTGCTTCTTTCATGGTGTAGCTGGATGCCTGAAATGAACACAGGGCATGGTGGCAGTAAGCAATGGCTCTCACGGAATTAGTGAAAAACCATATGAGCTCTACCTACATCTCATCCCTGAATACTGGAGCCATTTTTTTTTTATTTGAATGTTCTTCATTTGTTTGACCAGATCCTTTTGTAAAAAGATGCCATTTGCATGAGTCCTCGTGGCCTAGCCCAACTGCTACCCTCAATCTGCAGAGACCTCCCACGGTGCTCTTCGATTTTATCAAGCACTCCAACAGAACAGCCACCGCTGTGTGCACACAAGCACACACAGCCACCTGCAGGTTTGGCTTGGCCACATGAACATTTCATCTGGTGGTTGGTCCCCTTGTCCTGCTGTTCCTGTTATGATTATGCTGTTTGGGTGTGTGGCTGATGTAGGTGCACCATAATCATATTAAGGTCACTTTACTTTTGTTTGTCTCTACTTATGTTTGTCTCTCTCGTATAATCTCATACAATAAAAATGTATATATATATATTTATTTTTATTTTGTGTGGATGTGTGTATCTTATTATGTTGTGAGAAAATGAGCTTGGGTTTATTGCTTCTTCTGCTGTATGATTTGTGCCTACTGTTGGAGGCATGATTACTCTTTGATGCATTGAGTTTGTGCGTGTGTGTGTAATACGAGTGTGCATCACCCAGACACTTTTATTACTACTTGTTCTGTAGTATTTAGCAGTGGTTCTGTAGTGGACTGGAGTTGTGGGCATGTGTGTGTGTGTTATCTAACCCCGTAATTACACCATATACAATGCAACAAATGGGACATATATGGGACCATAATGGTCAAATTTATCTCCAGAATGCCAGTACTTGCCAGAACTGCCAGGATGTGCAGATTGGTGCACATGTTATATATCCTTCAAGAATATAAATTGTCATGTTAGTGCTAAATTATAGCTTTAGATTCATTTCAATTCACAATGTCTCGGGTTCTTCCAAAAACGTTTATTTTCTCTGGACATGTGAGAGCAAAGAAGTGGTCTCAGATCAGTTCCATTAGGTCCAAGACATTTTCTTGGAATACACAAATAAGGAAATTGAGCATGGGCTACAAAATGTCTATGTGTGTGTGTGTGTGTGTGTTTGCGAGAGAGAGAGAGAGAGAGAGAGAGAGACAAGTACAGGGGAGAAGATTTGAGCTCCCTTTCACCAGTGGAAATACTGACCCTGTAGCTTTCGTGTCAGGTAGGAGGTTTGATCCTTAACAATCATGCCGCCTCTGCTTTGCGGCACAGGATGTCTGTGTTGGATCCGCCAGAGAATCCCATTAAAGGGACACAAGGGTGGCTGCTGGACTTTTACGTGTCTGGTGGGGGGTTGGCTGACAGAGCCGGGGGCATGAGAACGGGCTTCTGTCTGCCCGCTGCAGAGCACCAAAGGCAGAGAGCTTAGGAGGCTTAAGAGACTGAACGCAGCCAGGCTCCTGGTTTTGTTGTATTTGCCCACTTGTATATCCATCTGTACCGCAGGGCAAGATCATTTTAATTTTGCTCATGCTACAGTCATACATTCAAGTTATAAATTACTGCTTTTAAAAAGGTGATTAAATACTGTAGTCGTCTTGTTTTTCAGTCCTGATGTTGCAAAATGAGGTGGCCACACACCAGCCCCATCACATTGCTACTTTACTGTTTCATAGTCACACCTCCCAGCACCCTAGGGCTTAACAACCAGAGCAACCAGAGCCTGCAAATCCAATGGGATTTCCCAGATGCGCAGTTGGTGCTCAACGGGGTAGGACAAGAAGAAAGAAATGCATTTTCCTGTGGATGCTACGGATATTCCTGCACTCTACCGTGGTATGGATGAGTAACAGTGAAGTTCGCCGGGTCAGCTGGATGGTCATGTAACATTAATGTGTGTATAAATGGTTGAAATTTGGAGAATCTCACAATAGAGGTCACAGCCTTTTTTCTCTTCATTTGTCTGACAGACATCAAAATGATCATAAGCACAAAACATTGAAGGCAAACAATTTCCATTAAGTGAAACAGTGTCTATTGAATAAGCAGTTTAAGCAAATTAACTACATATACTTTATATATATTGTTCTGAAAAAGCACTTGCTCCCTCTCTGATTTCTTGTTTTTTTTACATTGAAATGTCTCGAGTAAATCATCAAGTAAATTTAACTATTAATCAAAGACAACACAGTGAAGGATTGTAATATTAAGGTAGAAAAACATGACCTTGGGTGATTGCCCCCTAAACCCAATAACTGGTTGAACCTCCCTTATTATCAACAACTGCAACCAAGTGTTTGTCATAACTAGTCATTTACAGCGCTGTGGAGGAATTTTGGCTCACTCATCTTTGCAGAATTGTTGTAGTTCAGCCACATTATTGTATCTTTGAGCACGAACACCCTTTTTAAGGTCATGCCACAACATCACAATAGGATTCAGGTCAAGTCTGAATCTGTCCACTCCACAAGTCTTCATCCTGTATTTCTTCAGCCAGAGGTGGACATACTCAGCATTTTGTCCTGCTGCAGAACCCAAGTTCATTCAGCTAGAGGTCATGACATTGTCCTTCAAGATTTTTTAAAAATATTTAATATTCTTTGATGATCTGAAACATTATATGAGACTAATGTAAGAAATCAGAGAGGGGCCAAACACTTTTTCACACCAAACACTTGCTGCATAATTGTCATATTGAAACTCTTTTTTTTGTTCTGCCCATTTTATGATCATCAGATTTTAATATTATTTACTAACATCAAAAATATATCAACTAGACATTATATTTGTAGTGATAATAAACCAGCATTCACAGAAATGCGTACGGGGAATTCAGCTGTCTTTTCAAATAAATCGGTTCAAATACTCACACACACACATACATACTCCAGCATTTAATATCAGACTGAATGAGATCAAACATGGCCTATCTAGTGTTTTGGACACAGCTTAAAACACATTTTAGGGTGAAACACATCAATAAAGACATGATAATAAGAGGAATGAAGAAAGTTACATACTTTATGATAAATATGCCATATTAAGTTTTTCCCTTAATAGAACATTGCAAAGTCTTTTTTGCATTGATCTGGTGTGAAGGGATGCACAGAGGAATGCTGACTTGATGCCAGCCTGTCTGTCATCTGCGTCCCTTTATTGTCAGTAGAGATGGTTTATGATCCTTGGGTCCCTTGGCTTTTTATGGGCAGGATCACCCCTGGTCTGAGTGTCATCGGGGCGAGGTCCCTAATTGCTCTGGAGCTCCGTTGGAGAGCGACGAATTTGCGCAAGTTTTTATGACCAAAGGATGCATTAAGGAGTGTACTGGCGTACATATTATTAGATGCCATTACACACAATAGCCTTAATAATAATACGCTGTTAATATGGCATAATAACAGCACTGTTATTTGAATGTCTGCACTGTTAGACGCACTGAACAAGTGACGAGCTATGTGCACACAGCAATGTTTAAAATTTGCTCTTTTTGGAAAATAAATCCTTGATTTGTTTAAAAAGTTGTAGATTCCCACCAACATTCTGCAAACAGATTTGGGATGGAGCTGCATTCAAGATTGAGTTCAATCTTTGTCTCATCAGAGCAGAGAATTTTGTTTCTAATGGTCTGAGAGTCCTTCAGGTGGCTCTTTGCAAACTCCAGACAGGTTGCCATGTGCCTTTTAACAAGGAGTGGCTTCCATCTGGCCACTCTACCATACAGACCATGTTGTCCTTCTAGAAGTTTCTCTGCTGTCCACAGAGGACCCTTTTGAGCTCTGACACCTCCCTGACTAAGACCCTTCCCCAACGATCACTCAGTTTAGGTGGCCGGCCTGGTAGTTTTGAACTCTCTTTTTTTCTGCAATCTGGTCTCCGAGGCCTACAGACAATTCCTTTGACTTCACGCTTGGTTTGTGCTTTGACATGAACTGTCCACTGTGTGACCTTATATAGAAGGTGCGTGCCTTTCCAAATCATGTCCAGTCAACTGTTTTCTCCCACAGGTGGACTTCAACTAAGCTGCAGAAATATCTCAAGGATGAATTTAATCCATTTTGGAATAAGGTTGTAATATAACGGAAAAAGTGATGCATTGTAAATACTTTCCAGATGCACTCTACTTACCAACTCTGCACTGTAAACTATTTTGTCATAAATGGCCCTCAGAGAAGCTTTCAGAAGTCAATATTTTCCTAAAATGTAGCTGCTAACCAATTTAAATCAAGTCTATAGTACGTTCCTTGGCTGACCATGAGAAATTATTTCTTCCTTCTGCTACTTCCAAAGTCTTCCAACACCTTGTTTTTTTAAGTTAAGACTGAATTTTCACTGCTAAACTGTGATGCTCAGTAAGATTCAGAGAGGGGTTTGTGATGATGCCGTCCTTCCTAACCTAACTGCACTTTTCTCCCCAAGTTCATAGTAGCGTTGGAATTTTATTCCGTGGCATTGGTTTTAAAGGCAGTCGACTGAATACAGAATTCTCTGAGCTGGTGTCTGAGGCAGCATTATTGTCAGCTCAGAAAGCAACCTCATTGCACTTTATAGCGAGCTAACTCATCAGAATATATATACAGGCAAATTGTCACAGAACTTACAACAGCTTTTCTGAGACTTTTATCAGACCTATGACACAGAAAAATGTAGTCTGTTTTATATAAGGTGCGCAACCCCTGATAAATAAATAAATAGCTATCTGTCATGCATTATGTACATCCACTCTCAACATCAATTTAATGCTGGGAAGACCTACCTTTACCTACGCGCTTTGGCTACTGTAACTATAGCTCTAGCTTTCTGTCTTCCCTTGATACATCCCTCTCAACACGGTAGTGACACTGACATGGTCGTGTGGTGGGCAGGCTTATTGCTGGGTAGCACAAACGTAACTTCTTTAACAATTCTTAATTCCCCATCTTCCATGTTCATCTGTGACCAGTAAAGCATTCAGAGTTTGAAACATTAAATTAGCACAGTCAAAAGTCAACTTTCATTTCATTTAATGAATGAATGTGTGTTTTCATTCATTTAATTTTATTTTCTGATTTACCATTTGTCTTTTTGTTTTCCATTTTAAGGCGTTTTCCCCTTTTTGGACTTTTACAGTTTTACGGCATTGTGCTGTTGAGGAACGTTAAGCATTCTTGTGGTTGCAATTGCCATAGCAGAGTTGATGCCTCGTCTATACAAGTTCATTTAAATGTGGTGCTGTTGCATCCAAGTACATTGCCCATTCCCATAAATAAACATTTTACAGCCAGTCATGTGCCAAAACAAAGTGCCTGTTTTTCACTTCTCTGAGATAAAAGGCTATTCATCCAATGCTGGCTTCATTTTGTTTCTCGTTAAAATTCCATATTTGTGATCTGAAAGAATGCTTGTGATCTGAAAGAATGCTTCTGGTTCAATTTAGGGAGAAAAGTCCTTCTTTAGCATTTTTTGCATATTTAAGACCAAATATTAGCTTTTAAAAACATCAGAAGCATGCAGCTCATGTTTGCTGATTGGTTCTGGCAGCAGTGTCAAATGAATCCCTTGCCGATTGCATTTGCATGCTGTGAAAGACAGACACCCCAGCAAGCTGTGAAAGAAGTCACCATTCGTTTAGAATGAAATCTACATAATTGAGCATTAAGCAAGTTGCTACCATGTCCTGCGTTGGATTATTTAATAAAGATTCTTAATGGCCATCCACTGGCATTTAATGCTAATTTAGTATTCAAGCCACACATAGACACAGACCAGGTTTCTAACTTTGCAGACAGGACTGGTGGTTCAGCACGTCTGACCAAATCTGAAGGCTGAAGCTGGAGCCTCAGACAGGAAGGTATTCAACCCCTGCATGCCCAGCATTTTTAGTGAAGGTCAGTGAGTGAGGTGCCTGCACTCTTTGCCAATTCAATGGCAGGATTCTCTTCTGCACCTTCCTCAAACTGTGCGCACAAGAAAAAGAAAAGCAGACCGGTGGAAGAGATGCCCACAAGCACGAAAAGGGCAGGATGGCACGAGATTGGGCTGTCGTGTCATAAAACAAGCAAATTTCACGAGCGCAACCCAGCGCCTCCGGCATAATAGCTTGCTCCAGGGTTCAGCGGGCTTCATATTTATGAAGTTGAACTAATTGCGACCCGATGTTGTTCTAAATGTCACCACCCCCTTAGGAGACCTATAGGCCTTTTAAACTCACAACACTCAGCAGTTACTCAAAACGCTGAGACTCCCATTTAAAAGCAACTGTGTAAAACCTGGAATAAAACCTTTAAAGATTTACCCGTGTGAAACCCGGAGCTTTTCGTCTTTATTTCAACTGTTTGCTTCTGCAGCCTTGGTAAGCACTGGTATGAATGGATCATTGCAGAGCCCTCTCCTGGAACGAACCCTTGATTATTCATGCACCCTGTGCAGGCATAAGTGTCTCTTTTCTGCTAAATAAAAGCATCCCATTCAGGTCATTTTAGATCCATTATGTGGCTTCACTGCTGCATTACTCATTGTGTTTTGCATTAGAATGTCCTAAAATCGGACACCTGAGTGCTTGAGAGAAAGAGAGTCATGTCTGGTTGTGATGGTGTGGCTCACCTATATGTTAGAGTATTTTTCCAAGTGCTAAATACCTGCCTTTTACAGCATTAGGAGAAGGATGGATTGAAACTGACTTGACTCCCTGTTTCTGTTGGCCAGGGAAACTGAGAGTGACCACATTTAACAGATCTGATTAAATGAAAGCTTTTTAAGAAATAATTTCAGCTCCTTCATGTTGGGGGTTCATATTCAGATAACATTCAGATGATAAGGTGTTCCGTTGCAGCATGAGCTGAGGAACAAATATATTTATTGTACCACAGGCAATGTTCTATTAAGGGATAAAGATAAAGCATATCATGTGGGCAGAGAATACAATGGTAAAGTTGCAGTTAGTCCCAACTAGTTATAACACTTATAGATATGACAGGTAAAGTAAATACCTTGTTTATTTCGTTACCATAGCACCTGGCTGTGTGTTGTCTATATTAGGCAGAAAGTCAAGACTTTGGCCTTTACGTTAATGCACTGTAAGCAGAAAGAATGGGCAAGTGTGCGGATTTGAGCAATTTTGACAAGTGGTAAAAAGCTGCCGCTTTTGTATTAAATGAGGTCAACGTAAGGAAGCCAAGTGAATCAGTGCGCTGATGCACATGAGGGGAGCAGGCTGGCCCATATTGTCTAATCCAGAAAAGAAGAGCTTAAGCAGCTGAAAATGTTCATGCTTGTTCTCAAAGTCAGAACACCCAGTGTAAATAAATAAATAAAGTGATTGTCACATGTGATACACAGCAGCACAGCACATGATGCACACAGTAAAATTTGCCCTCTGCATTTTACCCATCACCCTGAGTGAGCAGTGGGCAGCCATGACAGGCGCCCGGGGAGCAGTGTGTGAGGACGGTGCATTGCTCAGTGGCACCTCAGCGGATCGGGATTCAAACCGGCAACCTTCTGATTCCGGGTCCGCTTCCTTAACCGCTAGGCCACCACTGTCCTACAGTGTCCATGCTGACCTGCGTTGACCACCAAAAGCGACTACGCGAGGGCGGTCTCGTCTGATGAATCATGTTGTCTTTAACAGCATGCAGATGGCCAGGTATGTGCCCATCACTAATGGAAGACTTGGTGGCTGGAAAGAAACTATGGAAAGAAATCAAGTTATTGAAGCCACTATGATGCTTTGAGCAGTGATCTGCTGGAAAACCTTACGTCCTTTAATTCATGTCCATGTTTTAGCTCACTAAGTACACGGCTCTAAAGAAACAGTATTCCCTGATAGCAGTGTGCCCTGCCACACTACAAGAATGGACTGAGGAACACAAACACAACTTATTCATTGTGGTGTCTCCTGCCTCTGACAGCCTGGTGTCAGATACCCCAGCATGGCTTCAGGGGTCTAGCAGAATTGATGCTTCAATGGGTCAAGGCTGCTTTGATGGCAAAAGTGGGACCTACTTAGTATTAGACTGGGGGCAATAATACTGTTATGGTTGATCAGTGTATGTAAGCAAAACAAAAGATCAATATGTCAGGATCGATGGTGCAAAAAAGGAATATTTACACAATAATAAAGTGGCAGTAATGGAAGAAAGAGGAGCTAGTAGTGCATCACTGTTACACTTTTATTGTACTCTGTCGGTCAGTGGGTGTGGGGCAGGGGCTGTAAATAATAGAAACAGCCTGTCAAACAAAACCACCTGCATAATATTGTCCCTCTGCAGGTATTAAAAATGCATGCTCACCTCTGAAGGTGTCCTTTGGTATCTGGCAGCGAGCACTGGATCCTTTAAATCCTATAGGTTTTTGGGGTGGGGTTTCCATAGTGTAACCTAAAAGAGATCCTAATTAGTTTGAATTGAAACTTAGTTATGAAGTGAAAAGTAAATTACTGCAAATTAGACTGAGACAGTTTGGAAGATGGTGTGGTCTTGGAAGAGATAGAGACTCTTGAAGACAACCCTGGGTACTCCTGTTCTCAAGACAAAATTCCTTTCCTCATCTCCCAGCACAGTGCAATATAAAAGAAGCATCACACCATGAATACGAACCCGAATGAATAAGGGGAGACAAATAAGTGGAAAGGGCTTAGTTTGTTGATGAGTCTGACAGCCTGTGAGAAAAAAAAAATGCTGGTTCCTGCTGGTTTTAGAGCTGATATACCTGTATCTTCTCCCAGATGAAGAAGATAGACCTGTATCTTCTCCCAGGGAGGAGATTTGATGTGATGTGGGTCCATGAGGATGGAAATGATTTTGTGGATACAGCGCTGTTGGTATAATTCCATTGGGGGGGGATAAGAATTTGCTGGCCATTTTAACTATTGTACTCAGCTGCTTAATATCTGTAGCACTGCAGCTCCCACTAGGAAGTGAAGCTTTGCTTTAAAATCTTTCTGTAAAAAGACCCATTTTCCTCAGTTTACGGATGATGTGGAGTTGCTGCTTTGATTTATTGGTTACTGCTAGGGTGTTAGCTCTTTGAGCGTGGTATTTCACACTTTTGGCTCTTTCCTCAACAGTCCCATTGATGTTTAAGGGTGAAATATCCTGCACACAGGACCCCCTGAAATCTATCAGTGGTTCTGTCCACATTGAAGAAGAGGTTGTGGGATCTGCACCATGTTCAGCTGCCTCACCTCTGCAGACTTAATATTTTGTAGACTTAACAAGGACAATTACAGTCACTTTATGACATTTTATCATGTAATTACTGTTACTGGTTGCTTGTGTCCCTACTAGGTTACCAACAACCTGGACCGCGATTGCATTGTGCAGGGATGGAAATGCCAGGCAAAGAGCTCAAGTAGATGGGTGATTACTCATATATTAATGCGCAGGCAAGCACTAGTGAATTGGGAGCTAGTGCAGCTGGGAGCCAAAGGTGGTTTATGAACAAATTGCTTACCAACTCAGGCAAAGTCAATACTGAGTGCAAACTGCTATAACTGAGAGACAAACAAGGTCAGAGAAGGATAATCACTCATGACACTGTAAATTCTTGCAACTTTAAACAGTTGGAGGCAGATGTTTAGTGTGTGAGAGTGTGTTTGTATGGGCTTGTCTGAGTAGAATGACATGTATATATGTATCATAAGCCATCTAATTGGATCATAAGACCCATGTAGGTGATTTACTGCACAAAACAGGGCTCTGCGCCTTGGGGTTACCCATTGAAGAAGTGATAGGATCTTTGCCCTTTGAAAGAACACCCAGTGAGGTAGAGTTCAGAATGTGAACAAGGTTGACCAAACATGTCCATATCAGAGTGCACACATTGAAGGATACAGTGTTTGACTGTATGGTCGCATTTAAACTGAAAACTGACCTGCAGTTCTAGCCGTTATAGCTTCTGTGTTCTCACTGCAGAGCTTTTTCAGTCGAGTGGCCATCTTAAATCTCAGGTGATTAGTGTCAAGCGGGTCTATCTCTGAGAGAAGTCAGGGGCCGGTTTGAAAAATGGCCTTAGATAAAAACAAGACCAATGATAATTCTCAACTTGACTGGTGTTGCAGGCGGGATTCTTGAGCAAGTGTTGAAATTAGCTGATATGCTCCATAAACTAGTGAGGGGGTATAGCAAGCCTGGAATAGTACATACCTCAGCATCTGAGAAAGGGGTGAACATGTGAAGCAATAGTAAGCCTCAACAAGCTCTTAGAGTGCATTTCACTGGTTGCCCATCCTTTGCCCACTTCTGTCATTTTAGATTCTTATTACAGTCATTCAGAGCCTTGTTATTGCTCATAATTCAAAAACTAACTGCATAATATACTCACCCCTTCATACCAGTGTTACAAGATGAGCAATGTTATTGGCCTTTTAAATGTTGCGGATTAATGGTGTCTACAGTCTGTGTCATTGAACGAATTCCTGATAGACAATAATGTGTGCTTTGTGTGGAGGAATTTTTATTGCCTGTGTAACGCTATATCTCTACACATACTCATTAGCTGGAGTCTCTTTCTGCACTCTTTAAGGCAGAGGGTCATTTTAACATCATTTAACCTGCGCAAAGTAGCCACCATTTCAACATACAACCTAGGATCCTCTCTATGCCGGGGCCCTTAAACAAATGTCTTGCCCCCTTAAATCAAACCTTATGAAGTTGATAATTAACAGCAACTTAAATAAAAAGTCCTTCCCCCAGTTTCAGTCTCGAAGAAAAGTGTTTCTTTCTCGATCACACAAGCACCACTGTGAGACTGTCTGATGCATAGACCTGTGTTTGTCAGACCCTGACACAAAGCCCCGACACAAGATGGCCGCCTACAGTTGCTCAGTCATTGAATGCCATTATTGGAACAAATGGCTCTCCTCAACCAGTAAGACCATTCCTTATCTTACTTGTTCTCCTGTCCTGCCTCCCTATTCCTTGTTTGTCTTTCCTCACGAGTGTCTATATCCATGGATGTTGCAGCTTCAGCTGATCCTACATTCACAGATTAATTCTCCAGCCTCCTTGCGCTTCTTTACACTGGGGTTTTTCCACATACAGGTGCTTACTGTCCTGTCATGCTTTTGTGACAAATTTTAGTTGCTCTAATCTTATGAGGAATAATATATGATTTTTTTTTTTTACATTTTGTTTAATTTTACACTGAGGAATTTCCACCTGATTACGGTAAGGGGGGGTTTGCTTGGCTCCAAAACCCAAAGAGCTACATCACACTTAG